>NC_048311.1:34844982-34891752 GCF_013100865.1 Trachemys scripta elegans
GCTCCAAGCGCGGGGGCGGTCCGTCCACAGGCCCCGCCCATCACGGCGCGGTCTGGCTCGAGGGGGCGTGGCACTGGCGCTGAGAGGGCGGGCCTGGCAGAGGGAAGATGGCGGCGGCAGCTGGCGGGGGGGGCTTCGCGGTCTCGGTGCTGGCCCCGAATGGGCGGCGGGTCACGGTGCGGGTGGGCCCCGGCACCACTCTGCTCCAGGTTGGTCCTGGCCGGGGCGGGCGGGCCTGGGGGAGACACGCCCTGTGAGTGGCGAGGTGGGGCAGAGACCCCCTGAGATCGGCCCCTGGAAGGAAACCCGCTGTGAGCCCCCACCCGCCCCCCCCCNCAGGAGCAGCGGGGCGCACCAAGCCTGCAGGGAGGAGGAGTTGAGGGGGAGGGGCTTAGCGCATGCGTACTGTGCTGTGAATGTTGGCGTCAGCTCATGCACCGCGGTGAGGGAGGGGCCACGGAGCCGGGCGTTGGCGCCAAGACTCGCGGGGCTCCAAGCACGGGGGCGGTCCGTCCACAGGCCCCGCCCATCACGGCGCGGTCTGGGTCGAGGGGGCGTGGCAAAGGGAAGATGGCGGCGGCCGCCGGCGGGGGGGGCTTCGCGGTCTCGGTGCTGGCCCCGAATGGGCGGCGGGTCACGGTGCGGGTGGGCCCCGGCACCACTCTGCTCCAGGTTGGTCCTGGCCGGGGCGGGCGGGCCTGGGGGAGACACGCCCTGTGAGTGGCGAGGTGGGGGAGAGACCCCCTGAGATCGGCCCGTGGAAGGAAACCCGCTGTGAGCAGCCCCCCCGCCACGGGCAGTCCCCCCCCCGCCACGGGCAGCCCCGGGCTCTCCCTTGCGGCGCCCGGCTGCGCTGCGAGCTCCTGGGCCCGCCTGTGGCTCTAGGGCCCAGCCAACTGGAGTAACAGGGGCGGGTCTGCAGTGCCCAGCCCAGATAAGGGCTCTGTAGCGCCCAGCCCCTGCTAACCTCCCTTCTGTTCTCTGCAGATTCTAGAGGAAGTTTGTGGGATGCAGAACTTCAATGCCAACGAGTATGATTTGAAGTGAGTCTTGGCTGGTTTGGACACATCCTCTTATTGCCTGGGCAGGCCTCAGAGCTGCTTGCGGACTCCCACTGAATGTTGTGGATGGGAGACTTGAGTGTCACTGCTGTGCAATGGGATTGAAATGGCCCCCCCTCCAAAGATAGGGGCTAGAGTCTATTTATTCCATTCACTATACCAGTGATGTCAACAGTGAGCTAGCGGGTGATGTGCCAGTCAGTTGCTATGCTGACGGGAGAGGTGGCAGCTCCACAGGGAAAGCCTAGAACCTTCTCTCGGTGGGCTCCAACCCTGAATCACACATCAGAAGGTGCATGGCTGAGCTTTGAGATTGGGAGGGAGGAGGCCCTGGAACAGCAGGCAAACTTGCCTTGGGTGCTTTTATGTTTTGTTAGTTTATCCAAGCTGGTGTTAAGGGAGCACATACACAATGTGTTTCAGGCTCTACCCTGCTGTAAAGATGCTTATAGGGCTGATGTACTGCTTTGTTCAAAAACTTCAAAATGGATGTTTATATTCTGAACCCCCAGGCTCCCACCTCCAGATCTCCATACAGGTGGTAATTCCACCATTCCTATTACTTTCTACCCCATGTGTTGCCTGGTCTATTCACTTGTATTCTACCTCTTCCTTATAGTCTTGGGAGAAGAGATGAGAACCTTGAGTCCTTGCAAAGTCTATGACAGGGGTATGCAACCTGTGGCACATGTGCTGATTTTCAGTGGCACTCACACTGCCCAGGTCCTGGCCACTGGTCCGGGGGGCTCTGCATTTTAAGTGTCTTTAACATTTTAAAAACCTTATTTACTTTACATACAACAATAGTTTACTTATATATTATATTATAGACTTATAGAAAAGATTTTCTAAAAATGTTAAAATGTATTACTGGCATGCGAAACCTTAAATTAGAGTGAATAAATTAAGACTTGGCATACCACTTCTGAAAGGTTGCCGACCCCTTGTCTATGACCTCCATGGCCAGTCTGCACATTTTCAGTATGCTGAATTATTTTTGGTGGGTTCGCTTACTAAAATTACAGCTTTTCACCATAGACTCCAACCCATGGCACTTCATCAACATGTGGAGCAGTACAGAGTTCTTTTCCTGCTCCAGACAGTGTATGGCTAGAAATCTCTGTAGAGAACTGAGGGGCAGCATGTGGTTTTACCTGATCTCCTTCTTGGGCTTTTCTTTTGCAGGTTTCAGAGGTCTGTGCTAGATCTTTCTCTGCAGTGGAGATTTGCCAAATTGCCCAACAATGCCAAGCTGGAGGTGGTGCCAATCTCTCGTAACAGAGTGGGAACTGAAAACAGAGTATGTCAATTTCACAACATGACCTAAGTTTATTTAGTTTGCAGCCATACTGGATTTGATCTAGCCTGTCTCCCGCAGTGGCCAGTGCCAGGTGCTTCAGAGAGAATGAATAGAACAGGGAATCATCAAGTGATCCATCTCCTGTTGTCCATTCCCAGCCTCTGGCAAACAGTGGCTAGGGACACTTCAGAGCATGGTTTTGCATCCCTGCCCATCCTGGCAAATGTCCATTGATGGACATATCCTTCATGAATGTATCTAGTTCTTTTTTGAACCCGGTTGCACTGTGTAAGCTCAAAAACTTGTCTCTCTCACCAACAGAATTTGGTCCCATAAAAGATACTACCTCCCCCACTTTGTCTCTTAATATCCTGGGACCAACATGGCTACAACAACACTGCATACAACTAATGAGCATGGTCAGGTTTGGCCACTACTTGGATTGGAAACCACCCAAGAATGCTCAAGTGCTGCAGGAGGTAGTGTTGGTGATTCAATAGTTGACACTTCCCATTTACAATCAGTGTTAAACCAGTGTCCCAGCCTTATGGTAGGACATGCTGTTGGGGGGAAGGATTTTTTAGGTGAGATATAAAACTAAGGTTCTGATCACCTATAATCATTAAAAGATTCATTTTGTCCAGAAATTGAGGCCATTTTCCTGACCTAATTTTTGTTTCAGGAATTATATTCTGCCGCCCTAAATTCCGCCTGCAATCTCAAATTGTTACAGGATTCTCTTTCACTTTTTATTGTGTTGTTTTTTAGTGTTGTTTTACTGTGCACTCAGACAACTTGCGAATTTTATCTCAAAGGTGGTTGTGTTCATCAGTGGGTCAAATAGCCCCTGTTTATATAATTTGTAGGGCTGTCAAGCAATTACGAAAATTGATTGCAATTAATCGTGTGATTACAAAAATGTGCTGTTAAACAGTAATAGAATACTTACATATTTTTGGCTGTTTTCCACTTTTTCAAATATATTGATTTCAATTTCAACACCATACAAAGTGTACAGTGCTCACTTTATATTTTTTAAATTGATTTATTTTTCAAAAATAAAACAATCAAACTTTAGAGCCTACAAGTCCACTCAGTCCTACTTCTTGTTCAGTCAGTCGCTCAGACAAACAAGTTTATTTACATATGCAGGAGACAATGCTGCCCGCTTCTTGTTTACGTCACCCGAAAGTGAGAACAGGCATTTGCATGGCACTGTTGTAGCTGGCGTTGCAAGATATTTACGTGTCAGATATGCTAAACATTCGTATGCCCCTTCATGCTTTGGCCACTATTCCAGAGGACATGCTTCATGCTGATGATGACGCTCGTTAAAAAAACAATGTGTTAATTATATTTGTGATTGAACTCCTTGGGGGAGAACAGGGGCTATTTGTCTCCTGCTCTGTATTTTACTTGCATTCTGCCATATATTTCATGTTATAGCAGTCTTGGATGATGACCCAGCATGTGGTTTGTTTTAAGAACACTTTCACTGCAGATTTGACACAATGCAAAGAAGGTGTTAATGTGAGATTCTAAAGATTGCTACAGCACTCGACCCAAGGTTTAAGAATCTGAAGTGCCTTCCAAAATCTGAGAGGGATGAGATATGAAGCATGCTTTCAGAAGTCTTAAAAGAGAAACATTTCTATGCAGAAACTACAGAACTCAAACCACCAAAAAAGAAAATCAGACTTCTGCTGGTGGCATCTGACTCAGATGATGAAAATGAACATGCGTTGGTCTGCACTGCTTTGGATGGTTATTGAGCAGAACCCATCATCAGCATGAATGCATGTCCTCTGGAATGGTGTTTGAAGCATGAAGGGTTATATGAATCTTTAGCACGTCTGGCAGGTAAATAGCTTGCAACACCAGCTACAACAGTGCTGTGTGGACGCCTGTTCTCACTTTCAGGTGACATTGTAAACAAGAAGTGGGCAGCATTATCTCCTGGACATGTAAACAAACTTGTTTGTCTGAGTGATTGGCTGAACGGGAAGTAGGACTGAGTGGACTTGTAGGCTCTAAAGTTTGACGTTGTTTTATTTTTGAATGCAGTTTTTTTGTGCATAATTCTACATTTGTAAGTTCAACTTTTATGATAAAGAGATTGCACTACAGTACTTGTATTAAGTTAATTGAAAAATACTATTTTAATTTTTACAGTGCAGATATTTATAACACTGTACACCTTATATTCTGTGTTGAAATTAAAATCGATATATTTGAAAATGTAGAAAAACATCCAAAATATTTAATACATTTCAATTGGTATTGTTTAACTGTGATTAAAACTGCAATTAACTAAAAAAAAATCACAATTAATCGTGTGAGTTAACCGCAATTAAGGGACAGCCCTAATTTTTAAAATGCCAGAATAACTCCCGTGGCCACTTTTATTCTCTTTATGTTTATATTAAAGATTTGTAAAGTATTGCTGCTGTAGCAGCTAAATGCTTATTTGCAGTAAATTATTTAAAACAATAAATAGTGATTTATGGGAATTATCCTGTTTTTTATTATTAGAAATGGATAGTGTGTGATCTTGCTTAAGTGGAGTCTGGAAATATAAATTGTCACTGTGATCACTATGAATATTTTGTGTAACACAGAGGTTCTCAAACTTTGTGACAGAACACATGATGCTAAATTGTGTTGGAAGATTACTATCCCTAATGTTATATTTCTGCATAGGCATTTGTTGAAGTTGCAGTAATGTTATATGATTCAAACAGAAAGGCAGGTGAGGCCTGATAATGGAAGGCAGATATCCATGAGTGATTGTCTGTATAGGCTTGTGGTCCACATTGTGAAAAAATTTGTGAGCCTTTGGTCTAGCCGGCTGTGTTGGACTTGGGGATGTTATCATACATCCACACTTCTCTGCATGACCCCCCCCCCCCATTTTATGCATTGCTTCAGTGACTTTACATTTCACTTTGTGGAAGAAGGAAGTTTGTGGTCGTCTGGCCTCATATGACTTACCATTTAATAGATCCAGGTGGACACCATATGCTGTAATTTTTAACTACAAACTGCTGTAAAGGCACCTACTTGCCCTCTCTTGGGTGCAGTTGGAAGGTCTGTGGAGTGAAGACCTCACCTGGAGTATATATCCTGTTTAAGTTGCCTTGTCTTAAAGAAAAAGTTGAGGTTGAAATGAAGGGCAATTAAGTTTTAGGGGCCAAGGGGAAGGGGTTACATTTGAAAGAAGTTATGACCACTAGGACTTCCCCTGGAAAAGAAATGAGCTAGAGCAGCGGTTCTCACACTTGAGCAGACTGAAGAGCCCCATTTTGATTTAAAATTGTTGGGGACCCCCAAACCCTCCTCCTGCTCACTCCATCCCCCCTCCCTGTGTCACTCACTTTCACCAGGCTGGGGTCGGGGGGTGGGTGCGAGAAGGGGTGCAGGCTTTGGGAAGGAGTGTGGGCTCCGGCCAGGCGGCGCTTACCTAAGGTGGCTCCTGAAAGTGACCAGCACATCTCTCTGGCAGTGACTCCTAGGCAGGGGGGGCGCGTGGGTCTCCGCGTGCTGCCCCTGCCTGCAGGCACTGCCCCCACAGCTCCCATTGGTCGCAGTTCCCGGCCAATAGGAACTGCAGAGTTGGCGCTCAGGGTGGGGGCAGCTTGCAGAGACCCACTTGCCCCCTCCCCCCTCCAGGGGCTGCAGGGATGAGTGGGCTGCTTCCGGGAGCAGCAGAGAGCCAGGGCAGGCAGGGAGCCTGCCTTAACCCTGCTATGCTGCCGAACTTCTAGCACCCAAAATCTCCCGGTTTGGCTTCAGTAACCTTCAGGAGATAGGGGGAGGAGTTGATCAGCGGGGCCATGGATCCCCTGGAGTACCCTTGGGGACCCCCAGGGACAGTGGACCCCAGTTTAAGAAACACTGGGCTAGAGGAGATTTAAGATATTACTTATTTATAATATTATAGTACAGGCTAGAGAGATCAGGGCTTTTTGGGGCTGGGCATTGTACAGACAAGTAATTAAAAAAAGACAGTTACTATTCTAAAGACTCTTGTTTTTAAGATCTTGAAGTATGGAAGGTAATCTGAGTTGCCATCCCATAATGCAAGAACAACAAGGTATGGAATTTAATGGTATAAAACCAGTACAAGAAAATACATTGTACAATACATAGTTGGCCAAGAAAACTGGATAAATTCATGAGCAGAATCGACATTAGTAATTATGTGCTGAAATGGAGGCAATCCAATCTTGTGCTTAATGGCGTGGGCTGATTTCCACAGGCTTGGGGATGAATTCCCACTTTGTGGGCCCCATGGTATAGGTGGCTGGGGCTGATGTGGAGGTTTGTGAACTTGAGGAGATGTGGTTTCCCCTGACACATTTGGCACTGGGGTAGTCAATTCTAGAGACTGGATCCTGGATTTGATAAATCACTGATTTGTTCAGCAAATTGGATGTCTGGGAAGTAGATTGGTAATTGGTCTGGGATTTATCATCAGCATTTGTTTGTAAGGACCCTTGACCTCCCTAGAACATATCTGCAGAACAGTGCCCTCCAGATTCCTTTGTGATATGGATGGGGAAGGAAGGCACTATTACAAAGAGCTAACTTAGTGATACAACCATCCATCTTTTATGCACATTTGTAAACTTAGCAACTAATTGACATTGTTCTCTGTAGTATTTTATATGCAGCCTGGGATTTTTTTAAAAGAGTTTTTAATTGACTGAATATGACTTTCGTGACATTTTTTGGCTTTGAACTGTTGCCCAAAAACTGATGTAATTGCCAGTTTGAATTTCTGGGCAGGATTCTTGTAGCATGGTGATGTCAGCTGTCAGCACACATCTGTAGCTGAGGATAATCTAAGGCTGGTCTCTGGCAAAGAAGAAAATAGGAGACTGTGTTAGTGATGGGATGAAACTACTTAGCTACCATGTAGTGGCCGATAATGCTCACTGTTTCTTCTGTGCAGAAAGGTTCCTGTTTCTTAGCAGTACTACAAGGGCAGGACCTGAGGTAGATAGCAAACATACTCCACAAAGGAATTTGTTGTAGATTGCTACACTTCATAGTGTCTCCTTTTTTTAACCCTCTTTTGAAAAGGAAAATATGCTAAAGTATTTGGCTTGATTCTCTTGTCTCTGTCTCAGTCATGCTGTTCAGGCACTATGGTGGAAGGTCCATATCAAAACCTAGATATATAGGAAGAAAGCATTTGTTGATGTTCTGTGTTCATGACCTTTTGAGGTTGTTCCCGTTCTCTGAATCCTTGGGTAATTTTGGTTTTATGGGGCTGGTGAAAACTATGGTTCACTAGAAATCATGGGATACTGCCCTATGGGGGTTTCTCGGTAGCAATGCAGCCAAAAAGGTGCATCATCAACGAGCTTCCTATGTTAGAAGGCCACTTGCCATCCAAAAAGTGGTGACTACAACCAGAGGCAACCAACCCCTCTTCCTGTCTCAATCTGCTATTTACTGGTAGGGGGGAACTGAACAAAAGGGAAGCTTGGAACCAGTGATCATAAGCTACTTTAATTCAGCAGGAGTGAGTTCATAGAATACTGCTATAAAGATGTATCAGATTTTGGGGGATAGTGAGCAAGGTCCAGTAGGAAGAAGCATTAAATGTGGAAATAGCTTGGGCTGCTCTGTGATGGAAAAACTGTTTTTCCTCTTAGATTTTTCCCTTGGAATTATCAGGAATTTCAAGTTGGCCTCTGCATAGTCATACTTGTTGGAGATGTCTCATAGGTGTGAAGAGCTTTTTATAAAGCAATGCCTGTTGGAGTTGCATGGTCACCCCTCATGCACTGAATGTTCTGAACAGAAATTATAAAAGGGCTATGCAGCCACAACTGCCTTTGCTCCTTCCTTTCTATAGCCCTCTGCAGGTGTTAATGACCTTATTTCTGTGTCCAGAGCAATTTCTTGAGGTTTTGACCCAAACATCCTTAATTTGTAGTGTCCTATAGTTAGCTAGTTGGGACGCTTTAAGTAGTTGCACGTTACACATATAGTCTTTCTTCTGGACTTAGGGCTTTCTTTCACTTTGGTCATGGCTGGTCAGGCCTTCAAGGACTTGAATAAGAATCATAGAATATCAGGGTTGGAAGGGACCTCAGGAGGTCATCTAGTCCAACCCCCTGCTCAAAGCAGGATCAATTCCCAGCTAAATCATCCCAGCGAGGGCTTCGTCAAGCCTGAACTTAAAAACCTCTAAGGAAGGAGATTCCACCACCTCCCTAGGGAACCCAGTCCAGTGCTAGAAGAGTGGATTGAAGTGATGTGTGTTGTACTTCCGTGGTCCCAAGTATGGATGTGCTCTATTGCTGTTTTTTGTGCCTGAGGGAAGCCCATTCCCCAAACTGATGCTCAGTCTGTGCCCGCACCAGAAGGTTGTGGAGGTTGCCACCTGTACAGAAGGCTCTTGATTTCCAAGACTGTTTGAAAATGCAGCCTTGTTTGTTTAGTTGTGGATTGAATAGATATCTGGGAACGCGGTAGTGTGTCTTCTGAGTTAATCTGGATGTTATACTTTGGTGCAGGTATAGTGCAGAGAACTAGGAGTCTGGAGATTTGGGTTCTAATTCTCGTTCTGCTACCTACTGTCTGTGAGGCTTTGGGCAAATCACTTAACATCTCTGGGCCTGAGTTTGTCTATCTGTAAAATGAGGATGGTAATATTGACCTCTTCTTTATAAAGCACTTTGAGAACCTCAGAGAAGAGGCACTAGAGACAAAATATTGTTTATTATAAATAATTATCCTTCCAGACCTGTGCTTAGAAACTGTCTTCCCATAAAACAAACTATAGGAATGCTATCTTTTTGGCTTTGGAAATCTTTCTGTGTCCTGGCTCACAGTCATTACCCCAAATCAGCCCGCTGAAATCTGCCTGTTGGGGGTCCTCCACAGATAGATCTCAGCCCTCTGTGATTGGGGTTTGGGTGCCTCTGTGGTACTCTTTTCCCTGGATCCTGTGCAGTCCAGCGTCTGCGTAGTGCAGGGTTAAGTGGGCAGGGGCAGGAGGGACTTCAGAAGTTATTAACAAAAATCATAAGATTTAATGCATCCCAAGGGACCTAGAGGAAGCCATGGCTAGAAGGAATCGCTCCCAACGTGGCTCCATTAGAATTATACTCGCAGGAACCCAGGGCGCTGCTGGGAGCCACCATTGCTGGAGGGGAACAGCAGAGCCTTTGCATGAATAGCTCTAGAATCAGCCAGGTTTTGGGGCAGCTTTTCCAGGAAGCAAACTGTGCCCCTCAATGGGAAGATGTAGGGGATTCTTCTCAAGGATTTTCTAGTGGAGTTCCTTTGCAAATGATCTCCTCTTAAGGCTTTCACTATAGGAGAGGAGGATTTGGACCATGATGATCAGTCAAGTTTTATTGTGTCTGCCCATGCATGAGTGTGTGGAAATTTAGCTTGTGTGCCCCTGAATAAATATCTGACAGCACCATGCACTGTATCTGTGCAGCCTGGGGACATTGTACAGGTCAGGTCACGTCAGTGTCACATTAAAAGAATGGACTCATCTGAGACTGTTCAAATGGAAAGAATCAAAACTGTGTTCTGTTGGCTGGAGGACTGAAAGCAGAGTGGTTAGTTTCACTTGGAGGATATTATTAACTAAAATCATATGGTTGTATTAGGTTTCCAGCAATGCCGGAAAAGGTTTAAATCCCAACAATCCCCAATAAAATATATTTACATGGGATTTAAAAACAGTTAAATGTTTCTATTCACACTACAGTTTCTAAAAATTCGCTTTTAAAACAACCCTTAAGTGTGCCCCAGCCTCCATGCATCTTAAGACTGCTTTCTGCTGCTCTTGTGGGAGCGTTGCAAACATCGAGAATTCCATCCTTGTGGCCACCTCTTCATAGAATCTCAGTATCATTCATAACTCATTTCTGCTCATAGGGATAGCTATTTTAGGCATTCTTTCCCCCTCACTTCCCCCAGTATTAACATTTGGGGTGGGAGTTACAAACTGTACATTACTGTCTTGTTTCTGGGGAGAGAACCTGGAACCAAAACAGACTCTGAGATGGTATCACTGTATTCTTAAGTCACTTCTTTGGAATTCATGTTTTGAAGTTCAGAATGATCCTGATGGCTGCCAGTCAGGAACATAAATAAAACACAGGACTAGAAGTCAGGACTCCAAGATTCTAGTCACAGCTCTGCCATTGACTCACTCTATATGATCTTGGGCAAGTCATCTTGCCACTCCTTTTTTCTCACTAACTGTAAATTGGAAATGATATTGACGTGTACCTCCTGGGGCTTGTGAAGTTTAATTCCTTAATGTTTGTAAGATGCTTGATTCAGCCTTGGATATAGGGTGACCAGATGTCCCGATTTTATAGGGACAGTCCTGATTTTTGGGTCTTTTTCTTATATAGGCTCCTATTACCTCCCCACCCCCTGTCCCAATTTTTCACACTTGCCGTCTGGTCACCCTGCTTGGATAGGAGGTCCTAGAGATGAAGTACCTTTAAAAAAAAATTGTCAAGAAATTGAATTTCCTCCCTGTCCTTAATCTAATTCAGTGGCTTTTCCTCTCTAGGTTCAGATTGCATTGCAGTTGGACAGTGGGTCCCGGTTACAGGACACCTTTCGCTCTGGCCAGACACTGTGGGAACTTCTCAGCCATTTTACACAAACCAGGTGAGCAATGAGGCATGTAGAAGGGAAAGGGCTTGTTTCCAGGGACACTTCCAACAGCCAGCTGAAGAAGGATGGACAGCTACTACTTTTGGACATTGTCAAAAGATGCTTGGAGATTTCTAGAAATTATATGTATTTTTATTGTGCTCCCCACTCTCTTACATTCTGTTCATGTCTGATTAAATTGCATTGAGTCATAGATAGACCAGGATAAAAAAGGGAATGTAACTTCTTGCTTCAGAATATAAAGCAACCACTAACTCCTCCCTGAGGCTGGGAATAAACTTCCCTATGGACCTGCTACTGTATGTGCCCATTATGGGGACTTGCATTGAAGTATTTGCTACTGCCAGAGGTGGGGGCTGGACTAGATCGACCACTGGTGTGACTGCTCTGGCAGTTCCATGTGTTCTGACAATTGGGGTTCTTTCTTGAACAAACTGCTGATTTCCTCTCAACGCTTTGGCAAAGCCTGGAGCCCTCAAGTACAGGCTAACGTGGCATTTTCAAACCATTGACTAGGTCTTGTTTAAAGAGAGGGGTTTCACGCCTGCTCCTGCTGTCTTGCTCTAGCTAGAAAGAACTTCATAAATATTTGTAAGGATTAAAAAGTTTCTGTAGTTTGCTTCCACTTGCTGCAATCTACATTCAGTGATTCCTTCTGTCTTTAGTTGACTCAAGAACAATAGCAGCATTTTTTTAAAATGTCAAACTCATAAACTCTGCTCCAAAGACAATTATTCTCTTTGATTTTTGTTGTTGTTGTTTGTGGCTTTGGAAGGCTGAGCCTCTTGAAGCTGAGGCAAGTTCTACAAATTCTGCCAGGAGTAGTATGGAGGATTTCAGCTTCCTGTTTTTTAGCAGGATTTACCTTTTGCTAATGTGGTGTCTCTTCTGGCCTTGTCTGCCTATTTTATTCTTTCATTTGCTCAGTTCCCACTTTCTGGCTGGTATCTGGCTGGTGCTATGGACTTCTTCTAACTTGATGGGAGAGTTCCTGTTGCATTTGAAGCTCTTGCACCATGATGCAGATGCTATGCTGCAATGTTGTGTAACTGGAAACTGATTTGAGTACTGAAACAATTTAAATGCCCATCTAAAAAAGTAAGTGATTCAGTATCATGCCAAACCCTCCAAAGGCTCCCAGAGCTCTGACACTAGGACTTCTAGGAAATAAAAGGTCACTTGGAAGAATCTTATGAGTAATAGCATGCAGATGAATGTCTCAGTCCATGTCAACCGTGTATGATTAGGGTTTTTAATTTCATGTGATAACTGATGCATAAGATCTCTACAGGAATGTGATCTAAGGAGTTGGGGACCGGGGTGCTGGAGGAGCTTGTATCCAGGTTTCCCGAATACTTTTGGTCTTATTGCTTTTAAAGTCCCTTTGATAGTGGGACCAATTGAGGAGTTCAAATGTGTGGAAGTTGAGGCAGTTCCTGGCATGGACTTGAATTACTGAATTAGTATATTTACTGAAGCTGCAAATGGAGGATAAAGTGTCCCCTATGAGCAGATGTGGTTATGAACCGAGAGTAGTACATTCTGTGGCTCAGGCAGGCTGGCCTTGGGCTGCGGAGACAGTGCTCAATGTAATTTTTCAGAGCAGAACTTTGCATCACGTCTGGGAGTGTTAGAGGGCAGTAACAATCCTTTGCCAGCCAGTGGTTGGGGGCTGATGAAAAGCTGAAGCTTGCTGATTTCTCTTTTATCATTGGAATATGCTCTCCTTGCTAGGGCCCAAGAAACTGCATAGCACACACTAGTCCTGAAGAGCTTGCCTTTGGCACAGGTTCTGAGGGGAAGTAATCGTTGCTTTTTAGGTCTCTCCCTTGTTTGATACATGGGAAGAAAGTTGTTTGGGTTGGCTGAATGCACAATCCAAAAACAGTTCCTCTAAGGCAATTCAGACTAAGGAGAAAAGAAAACAATGATGTTTGATACTAAAACAGCTGCCCGAGGACCCTTCTCAGAAGGTCAAGAAAACTGGCATGCTGGTGACTGGGGAAGCATTATTGTTAAGATTTAAACTATTGCAAATTGAATGGCTCTAATAACCCAAAACATCCATTCTAAAGATAACATACGTGTAGGATTCTCACTTCTGGGTCTTAGCGCCTTCATGCAAGACTGGGAGAACTCCTGTAGAACTTTGGGGTTTGTTTTTAAATTGTAAGGGTAGATACCTGGGTAAAGCGTGAGCCAGATTCCCTTCCAGTAGTGTCACACCAGGCCTTCCTGAGTTTAAATTTCCCCCTCTATACATTCTAGTATCACAGAGACTCTTGCTTCATCCTGGTAATGGGTGACCTCCTCTCTTCTCCCCCTCTTCTCCCCCCCAGGACTTTCTGCCCTTGTCACAGTGTAGGGACTATCCATAATTAGGAGTGGACTTCCAAACACCACCTGTTCATATTGTGACCACAGATGTATGTAACAGAAGAATTCATGGATGTGGACTTCACACCATGGGAATTCGTCCCTCCAGGAACGGTAGTGGCATATAAATGTTCTGGAGACGAGGATGGTCCTGTCTGCATCAAGGACCTTTGGAGACCTAAGAAGTGTGGTTCTGTTCAAACAGATAATTAGGTCTCCTTATCTTACATAAACCAGCAAAGAGGCACTGGAACCTATATGGATATGTAAGCCTCCTGCATCCCACAAAAGATTCCTTATAGCCAGGTACCTGGCAGGGAAGTGAATAAGACTAGGTGGACTGCACCTGATCCATGTTAGCTTTCGGGATCAAGAAGTGGCAGACTAGATCTTCCAATTGATGGACACCAGAAGCCAATCTCTTCCTACTCACTTGAACAAGGAGCTACCAGTCTTCATCCCGTGGCACAGAGTAAAGATCATACTAGCATTGTGGAAGGAGACTCCTCTGTGGACTTTCCACTAGTGTCTCTGGTAGCCAAGGTCTTGACAAATCTTAAGAGACACTGAGGTTCAGTGAATTTTAAACAAAATTTTTCTGTTTCTGTGTGTTTCTCAGTACTGTAGCAAATGGTCAATGCTGACCCAATCAGGGTAGTAGTCTGGCCTCCGATTATCCTTGAGAACCAGGACACTTTTCTCTATCCCAACCCGGAAGCCCTGTCCCTTAGTGTTTGGCTCCTTCAGGATAAACATCTGTAGGTGTGGGATACTTGAGCAGGTGGCTTGTGCCCTCTTAATCTCTGAGAAGTCAGTTATCAGAAGGACTTATGGGTAAAATTTTCAGAAGCACCGGTGCTTTAAGTCCCATTGATTTTCGGTGGGATATAGGCCCCTGGACACTTCTGAAAATGTTCCCTACAATTCTAAGTGGAAAAGGCTGGCAGTGTGGTGTACTCAAGCCCAAAGGGGAGCCCTGCATAAAAGTGCTTGACAACTATCACCTGCCTGGGTCTGTCCATACTGCATCTATTTTGTCCTATTGTGGACTGGTTGAAGGTAGACTATTATCAGATTCCTTCAGGCTTTGATACTTTAGGAATTCCACTGTGAGAAATTAATGTGGTCCTGAGGAAGCTTATGAAAGCTCAGTTGGAACCACTATGAGGAGTGGGGCTGTCCTGGTTGTAGCAACTTCAGCTTGATTTGTCCTTTTATTTGATCCAAGTAGAACCCAAGTCTTTTTGGCACAGAGCATGCAAGGAGGTTTCTTCGGCTACTGAGCCACTTTATACCATGTTTTAGAACATTAAGGTGGTGCCACGTGCTCATTCAGTTGTTCTCTTGCCAACATTCTTTCTGCCTCTAGATGCCCTGTTGCAGTGAGGCCCTTCCCCACATGCTCTGTGTCAAAAAATACTTGGGTTCTACTTGGATCAAATAAAAGGACAAACCAAGTTCTTGTTTTTTGACATCAGTTCACTGGGCAGTGCTGTCAGTAAGAGGACTGTGTCTACATGGTCGTGTCAAGAAATAGTCGTGTCAAGGCTCACTCAGTCTGAGGTGAGGTGGCCACCACTGCCTGCCTCAGATGTGTTTTTCATCCTGTACATACGCAGTGCTGGGATATGGTCTCCTTCCTATGCATTTACCAAAGCAGCATTGCTTGGATTGGCATGCAGGAGGGAATCCTGTTTTGTGGTAGTTCCAGAATAGGTGGTGGCTGAACTCTCTTAACCCCAAGCAAGTTTTTCTTTTGGGATATTTCATTTTCATTGGTCACATTTTAAATATTTTCTTAAATTGTTGGTTCATCTTCAGGCTTGAATGTTGAGCCTTCTTATCGTGAGGTATTTGTAGTCCTCTTCTATAAAACAGTCAGCTCCCTAAACCTTCTCAGTTCATGCTGTTGGTATTGTCCTTAGCAATGTTACTTGTTACAGCTTTATTCACTTGTCTTTTTGGCCATCCCTCATGCTTCTTACTTTCCAGGAGTAGTGATCGTGCCCATGTGATGTCATTAGAAAAGAGAAAACTTCTTGTTTGCTTTTGGGATTATGCTCTTGGAGGGCTCTTATTGCTCTACTCACCTCCTATCAAAGTCTGGAGGATTATCTCTTTGAGATGTTTTTCTCTTAGTTTTGTTTTTTTTAAGGACTATTTCTTTTGATCACATGTTGATCATATTTGGATCTGCCTGTGTCTTTGAGAGCTCCACCTCAGTGCAGTCAGTCAGAACTGACTAGAATGATTGGAGGGAATGGAATATGAGACAGGAAGGGGCTGGACACATGTCCTGTCTCACTGCCACTGCCCTCAAGGATTTAAACACCCCACCCCCCATAGAGCCGGGAGTGTTTCAATCTGGTGCTAAGGAGCTAAGACCCAGGGATGTCAATAATGTTATAAGGAAGTCCCCCTTTTAACAGAGGAAATACCTGCTGTCTAGTGGGGAAGCCATCTGTGTGCAGTGATAAATAATCTTTACAGCTTGCTCACACATCAGCTAGTGTTTCCTCAGTTAGAAATGTGAGCTCTTTCTTGTGTGATTTGGTTTCATGGAGTGGTCTCATTTGCTATGGGTTATTATCGTAACACCAACTTAATAGTTAATGTACACACAGCTCTTTGAAGATGTAAAGTGCTACAGAAGTGTTAAGAATTATTAACTTCACTCCATCAGACACAGGTGGGATTTCCTGCCCTCTGGGAGGTGAGATCAGCTATTTGGATGGACTTTTCATTAAATGCAGGAAGCAGCAATGATGCCATATGTAACTTGATCATGTAACATTTGGACTGATGGTCTCCTGGCTGAAGTCACTGACTGACTTATGGCTACTTCTGCATGGGTCCTGGTAGCCATAAGTCAGTTCTCCATTTGTTGGCTTTTGCTGCATCCTTCCTTGGGCTTTCCCTTTGGAGATGTTTTCCTGGAGAGCTCTGCCGCCTGAAGTGCATAAGGAGAAGTATTCTAAATCCACTGGAATTTCCCTCGGGTCTCCAGTGTCCATCTCTGCTAATTGAGTCTGAAGAAAGTCTGGAAGCTATTGCAGGCTGCTCCTCCTCTCAATGTGCTGCACTCCTTGCACAAGATGTTTACAGGTCCTGTCAGATTACTACATGAGGGAATCTAATCTGCCTGCTTTCCCCTTCTGAAGCACAGCACATCAAAGAAATAGCAGTGTGTTTGATGTGTCTGCTTGCCTCAGTGAATGCACGTAATGGATTAGCAGCCGCTGGAGGAGGAGCCTTCTGGCTTCCAGCAGTTACACAAAAACAAATCTCTTGGATCTTTGATTTGTGTCTGCCCTACAGAGACTGGATTGAGGCACGCGGTCCTGCACACCCCACTTCTGGCAGCAGGATTAGGGGGTGCTGTCCCTTTTCTCTCTTCCACTCCTGCCCATCTGGCAGCTTCATCTGTTTCTGTAAATTCTTTCACTTAAACAGTGTTTGTTGCCCTGATGTTTGTGAAGAACATTCTGTCACTCTGACCCTGTGCTGTTGTTTATTTGCGGTAGTACCCACTATAAAAAGCATGTGCTTTGATCCAAGGAGCTCACAATCTAAGAACAAACAAGTAGACAGAGGTCAGGGGAAGGGGAATAACAAGTCAAACTTGTTCACTATAAACTAGGTCTTTTTGATGGGGTGCCACCATGCCTCAGTTTCTCCCTCTTCCAGCTGGTAGTCGGTCATTTCTCCTGGTAGTTAAGGAATTTGGAGTTTGAATGATGAGGCCTCTGGCCAGTTCTCCATTTTAGTCTGCCCTTTCAAAACACAAATCATACACTGCTATCCTCCCTGGTTTTGGTAGTCCTTTGACCCTTGCTGCAGGTTGTCCACAACTTGCTTCCTAGGGACTGGGGGTCCTTTCCCTAGCCTCTCTTGGGTTGGCAGTCTTCTTTTTTCCCTTTATAGCAGGGATGTTAGATGGTCCCTTCCGGAGGTGGCACAACAATGGTGTAGGGTCCCAGAATGCCTGCTCTTAAGGGCCCAAGAATTGTGACACGTGTCCCTACTACCAGTGCCTTGTTACAGTCTTTAAGCTGTACTTAAATGTGGACTGGCTAGGCACTTGTGGATGAGCTTGGGGAGGTCATACCAGGCATAGGGGGCTGTGCAGAAGAAGACATGGAAAAGATTGTGTGAAAATCTGACGGATGAAAGAAGTATGGAGCATTGGTGAAGTAGAGGGGATGGGGCAATGTGAACCATGACAAGATGGGTTCAGTGGCAGGATTTAGTATGGACTGAAAGTGAAGTGATATGTATGTTTGGGAGGGCAGAATGGAGGCTATGGTAGTAATTAAGGAGGGATATAGTGAGAGCCTGAATGAAAGATTTGACTATGGGAATGGAGAGAGAAGGATGAACCCTGGAGGGAAGAAGTGGCAGGACTTGGAACGGGCTGTATGTGTTGGGTAAGGGAGGTGGGAGGAATGAAAGGTTGCCCCCAAGTTGCAGACCTGTGGAGGATGGTGGTAGTAATAGCGAAGAAAAAGGAGAATAGAGAAGGGTTTGCGGGAAGATAAAAAGTATGATTTTGCCCATGTTCAGTTTTGGATAAGAAGACATCTAAGAGGTGGTGTTGAGAGGCTGATGTGCAGGATTGGATAGAAGGAGACAGTTTAATGATGGAGGGGAGAGAGTTTGCAAGTCATCAGAATGTGGCAGGTAGACAAAGCCATGTAAGCTGATCAGATCATCTATAGATAGGGTGTAAAGTGAGAAGAAAAAAGGGCCAAAGATGGAGCTATGGGGAAACCCCCACAGAGCATTGGAGAAGGACCTGCTGAAAGAGTTGCTAAAAGACTGGCCAGAGAGGGATGAGGAAAACCAAGAGACTGACTGTATCTTGAAAGCTTAGAAGGCTGCCTGAGACAACATCTCTGAAAGGGGGACCTGTGCTAACTCGGATACCTAGCAGTGGGAATGTTCATAGCAGCCTTGGTAACTATCTCACTATCCCCTCCCTTCAGCAGAAACATTGGGCTCCTCAAGGGGTTGGGTGGAGCTTCGCAGCCTGGGTGGAGTGTGAGCAGGGCCCAGCTACTGTTCTTTGCTTGATTCCTGCTTCCCTGTCCCATGTGACTTCTTGATTGCAGTCTCCTGAAACAGACCTGTTTTTCTGGGACCTTCAGGCTTGAGCTTACCTGTCAGTACTGGCCCTTGGTCACCCAGTGTCCTTGAGAGAAGTATGCTTGAGAGTAACTGCTTTATACACGATTCTAAGTGAGGAAATTAACTTTGGATTCCTTCAGATCTCTGCATACAACTCTCCCTCCCCACAGAGGAGAATTGATTGCTGGACCATAAGTCTGGGTTGAACCCATGGCAGCCCTATTTTGGATCATTTATTAGCTCTTGGTGATGGATAAGGAAGGATTTGGCAGAAGAGCCCTCACTTTTCATAATCCGAGGGCTGAGAACAGAAAGTTTACAGCCCTAGTTCTTGCACTGAAATGCTAAAGGGATTGACTGTAACCTGCCCCATGTCGAAGCCTTGCTGGGAGGATGCAGAGAGCTGAAGTGCTTTTCAGCTAACTCTAGTGACTTTTTGATGAAAGGGGTGCTTCAAATCCAAATACTGAACTCTAATATTTAGTTATTTTACTATTAATGCCTGAAACACACAACTGAATTTTCCTCTCTCCAGTGTTAACCCATGATCTGGTCAGTTCTGTGCAGAGGGAGAGAGCTTGTTCCAGATCCTGGAACTTCAGTTCCCATATGCACCAGCAACACGCTCACATCTTACTCTAGGGGCTCTATGCACACACCCATCAATTACTGTCCAGTCTCCAATTTCCCTTTTCCTGGCATGGTTATCTGGAAGGTGGTGGCATCCAAGCTCCAGAAGCATATGTCCTCTGCTGTCACCCTGGTCCCTGACACTGATTTCAGACCAGGTTGCAGGACAAAGTCTTGCTGGCGCTGATGGATGTTTTCCCTCTGGTCCTGGATGAGAAACAAGCTTTGTGCTGAAACTGCTGGATCTCTCTGTGGCCTTCAACACTGGTCATTCCATGCCTGGAAGAGATCTGCAGTTACATGAAGAATGGTTGGCACAAGCTCTGCTCAGGAAAGAGAAGAGTGATTCTAGTAGGGATGGGGTGGCACGTGGTATTTGGAAGTTTCTTAGATTTCACCTGTGATCAACAGAATCAGTTCACATGTTAAAAGAAGTGTGGCACTGTGGGGTTGTGCTGGACTTTCCTCCTAGATGTACAGATTGCCACAATGCTGAGGAATGATTTCTTTCATCTTTGTCTGATCAGGAAACTGTGCCTCCTCCTGTAGCCTGAGGTCTTTCCTTTGGGGCTTATGTTGTCTTCACCTCCAGGTGAGGTTATTGTAAATCACTGTCTGAGGCTGGACCTAGCATACAGCAGGAGCCTTCTGAACTACAAAGGCTGATTTGAACACATCACATCTGTATTACATGTACTTCACTGTCATTTGAGAGCTGAATTAAAGGGTCTGAGCCTCAAAATCAAAGCCTTTAACAGACTATGACAAAGCTACCTCCGAGTCTGTCTTACCCTTCATGTATCTCCAAGACAGCGGTGTGTCACAGGAACACAGTAGCTGGACAGAGTTACATTTAAACTACTTGGTCCTGGGGCCAGAGCATTCTCAGTAATGGAACTCTAGCTACAAAAATCTTTGCCCGGAAGAGTTAGAATTAATTCAACTCGAATGGTTGGGATAACCTGTGAATTTGGTCTTACTGCCCATGGCAGCAAGATGGAGTTTGATGGCTTCCACCTGCTGCCATGCAGCAACCTCTCTTCAGAACCTGTTAGTTAGGAACATTTTCCTGCGTTTGGCAGCTCCTTGTTTTATTTTAGTCAATTTTGACTAATTTGCTTCAGTTTAGTGCATCAGTGCCTTAGTGCTAAATGGCTGAGTTCAAAACTTGTGCTTCAAGTCCTGCTTATATTCAATGGTCTTAGTCCCTTCATGGATGAACATAACTGTTGCCTTTTTTTGTTTGGGTGAGGCCTGTATTCTGGACCATTGTTTGGTGTGCTGGTCCTTCTCCCACAGAACCTGCCACTTCAGAGATGCCCTGTTTAAAACTTTCTGTTGGAGCAAGAGATGTATTGGATTCAGAAAGACAGCCTGCTGATTCAAAAAAGGGACTATTCTCTCAGAAATCCCATTCCTTCAGCGGCCCAGTAAGTAAGAATTCTACCCCAAAACTCCTTTTGGCTACTCCTGAGAAGAAAACTTCTACTCCTTTGACATGCTGTCTTCAGTCCCTCAAATCAAGCTGTTTGTGAGTGGAGACCTGAGCACCAAAGACAGGTACCACCTCAAGGCAGGGCAGGTAGAGGACAGTATCAAGGATGACTCAGCACCATGCTTCTTCCCTAGAGCAGGAGGAAAGCATCATGAACTTGCTGACTCTTCTAAATCTTGGGCCCACAAGCCTTATCACTCAGCGCAGGCCACTGTGGTGGACCTTTTGCCTCCTCCAGCGCTGACTGAAGCCAAATCAACCCCAGTACCAAAGAGTGGAACCAGCAACAGTTCCCTCTTGGCTACAGTACTGATATCCATGGTACTGGACCTGGCAATAATGCCAGAGTCTAATGATGCCACGTTATCTATTACTAGCTACAGATTTCGAGTTCCAGACACTGCCATTGGTACCATTGTTACAGGTACTGGTTTCACCAGTAATGAGAAATCCTAAGAAGCCCCTGGCACCAGTACCCTCCCCTCTTACCAAGGAGAGCACAGCACCACGTCTACAGCAAATATATTTCTTTCTTTTTTTCTGAGTCGAGCTGTTTCCCTTTTCCAGCAACTTTCCCCTAGTGATTCCCTTGATTAAAAAAAACACCTACATCCCCCTATGGTCACCAGGGATTCAGTATAGGAGGCACTTGTCCTCAAGGATTCCTAGAGAAATCCAAATTACGATTGAAGATCTTCACTTTGAAGGACCAGATCTTGTTGGTTCCCATGTGGATTAGTCATTACACACCCTAAAGGACCACACTGAGGTCCCTGAGTATCTATACACCTGTTACCAGCAGTAAACCATTTCATTTCTAGGGCCAGTTCAGACAGAACTTTCAAATGATGGCTACACTTCTAAGAGGAAGTCTTGCTTCTCACATAAGAGAGCCCCTCTTCTTCTACCAGCATCCACCTTGCATCAGCTCCCAAACAGCAGGTTTGATGTTGAAAGCTGTATACCAGTTCCACCACAGCTTGCCTTTCTCTTTGCCATTTTTAGTTGACACCTTTCCCATTTTTCTCAGGCACGAACTGGGATTATTTCAGAGCATTGGTTACTGGAAATTATTGCCAAGACCACTCCATAGAATTCCAGTTCTTGCCTCCTCTCTATCTCTTGTCCCTCTTAGGGACCTATCTCAGGGAGATAATTGAAGGAAGAAGTGGGTTCTTTATTTCAGGTAAGAGCCAGAGACGCACCACCTCAGGAGTTCAGAGAGAAGGGTTTCTATTTCAGCTACTTCCTTACTCCCCCCAAAAAAGGGGGAATGTGCCCTACCCTGGACCTGAGGCAACTAAACAAATTCATTGACTCAGATTCAGAATTGTGACACTAGCCTCCATCGTCCCTCTCTAGAGGTCTTTCCCCCATCCTTTCATATGCTGCTCGTAATGAAGATCAGCCAGGCTGTTGCCACAGTGATATTATAGCTCTTTATTGGGCCAAACAATACTGGCTCCCAGACCCCTGCAGATCTCTTGCCTCAATCTTCCATCCTTACATTCCCAGAATCAGGGACAAATTTTTCCACCCAGACCCCATGTCTCTTCACCTGACTGCTTGAAAGTTAGCTGGCCGAGCGCAACAGTCTGGGACTATTCCACAGAAGTCCAAGAAATATTGATATTGAGCAGGAGCCCTCTTCTGCT
Source organism: Trachemys scripta elegans (assembly GCF_013100865.1). Classification (NCBI taxonomy): domain Eukaryota; kingdom Metazoa; phylum Chordata; order Testudines; family Emydidae; genus Trachemys; species Trachemys scripta. The sequence continues at coordinate 34,867,294 of NC_048311.1, forward strand.
TTGATCTGTAGACTGATTTTGCAGAGATTTTTGCATCTGGGCTTCCCAACAAGGTCCTAACCCATTCTAGATTACATACTCCATTTTAAGCTATCGGGCTTCACTGTCAGCTCTGTCAGGGTCCAATTAGATGCCATTTCAACTTGCCACCTTCCTGTTCAACCTTGTAGTGTTCTCATCCCATTGTTATAAAAGGGCTGGTTTATGCCTGTCCTCCCCACCCCCATTCAGGAATCTCCCACATTCTGGGATCTTAATATTTAGTTCTGGTGGGCCTTCTGGCACTCCCCTTCAAATCTTTATCAAAGTGCTTTCTTCACCATTTCACCCTGAAAACAGACTTCCTGGTAGCTATCACATCAGCCAGAAGGGCTGGTGAGATCCAAGCATTAATGGCATGTTCTCCTTACAAAGTAGTCCGCCCACAGGGATAAAGTAGTGTTGAGACCCCATCCTAAATTCCTCATTAAGGTGGCGTCAGATTGTCATTTAAACCCAAACTATCAATTTCTCAGTTTTCCTCTCCAAACCCCACTTGAACTTAGGGAAGGCAAACTGATACCATAATTTTTCCCAGTGCTCTGCTATAGTACTTGGATAAAACAAAGCCACTTGATAATCCTCCTGTTTATATGTGTAATTGGGAAAAACTGTGCAGAGCCAACTAGTCTCTCCTCTGAGATTATCCTCCTGGATTACCCAATGTATTGCATTAGTTAGCTAGTCTACCCCTTCATCAGGAATTGGATCACACTCAACTATTGCTCAGGCAATCACTGCAGCTTGCCTAAGAAACATTCCTATACCAGAAATCTGCAGAGCAGATATAGCTTATTTTGCTCACTGAACTAGTATAAACAATACTTGCAACTATGCTTTTTCCAGTATAAGATGTGTCTGCGTTGGGAAGGTTTGACATTATAGCTATACCAGCAAACCTTTTCAAATAGAGATCTGGCAGCAGTAACTAGTTCTTAGAGATGTTTTATCCATATTGATCCCATGACTTGCTCTCCATCCCCACTCCTTCAGAGTCTCTCTCTGCTGGGATTCTGAATTAGTGAGGGAACTGAGAACTGGTTGGGCCTGCTCTGCCCTATATGCTCTTAGATTGACGTGGAGCACAAGGATATGGAGGGCATGGCCCCCCATAGACACTGCTGATCAAAAGAGTCTGACCTTGAACACATGAGACACATGCATACTAGCAGTACCTGGACAAACTTCTCAGAGAACCAGTTTCTGCAAGGTAAATAACTGTTGTTTTTGTGCTGATTATCAAATATACAAACCTGTGGACCCCTTTACTGCCTCCTTCCTGTCAATCTTCTTTCCCTGTCTTGAAGTACATTTTGAGATTAAATCGCCCCTTCAGATCTAAATATCTGAGGCCATGTCTACACTACAGGGACTGTCGTGGCATAGTTATAGAACTGTAGCTATGCTGGCGTAATTCGGTTGTGTAGATGCAGCCTACAGTGATTGAAGGGGATTTTCTGTCACTGTAGGAACATCACTTCCCTGAGTGATGGAAACATTTTGCCACCAATCTAGCTGTGTCTATGCTGGGGGTTAGGTCAGCATAGCTATAGTGCTCAGTGGGGTGGATTCTTCACATCCATGAGTGATGTAGTTATGTTGACCTACATTTTAAGTGTAGACCAGGCCTGAGAAAGAAGTGCTTCTCTTTGGAGAAAGGGGAGAAAACAACACCTTCTCTGGCTGCTTCTCTGCTGTCCAAAACTTGTGCTCCTTCCTTGACTCTGAAATCCCTATTTTCCCTCATCTCCTCTGCCTGCAAACTGCCTGTGACCAGCTCTGCAACATTGCTGGTATATGCCCTGCCTCACTGAAGTTCTTAACCATATCTTCATCTCACAGCATGGCTATTGCAGCTGCCTTCTCTATGACCTCCTCAAGTCCTTGCTCTCTAGAATGAATGAAATAATGCTATATGTTATATGTCTGGTACCAAGACCCAACTGCATCACTTTCCTCCATAGATTATTTATTATTTGTGACTCCTTTCTGCCAGATGCTGTACATACATAGTAAGAAACGGTCCCTGCTCCAAAGAGAATACAATCTAAATTGTAATAGATACCCTAAGCGAAACAAAGAGTGGGGAAAACGAAAAATTATTGTTGCCAGTTTCAGAGATGGGGAACTGGTGGATGCGGAGATTGACTTGCCCAAAGTTACAAAGAAAATCAACTTTTCTGATTCCTTTGTCTTTATCTCAAAATCCAGATGAGGAATTAGCTTTTCTTTGTTTTTTTTTTTTTTAAACCCTCCATGGATCTGCATTTGACGGAATAGTTGAATGTTGGGCCAAATTCTGCTCTGATTGACGGTGTGGAGTTATTCTGGATTTACACTGGTGTAGGTAGAGTAGAAAGTGGCCCCCTGATCTTACCTACTGCTGTTCCACTCCATGGGTTTCAGAGAGGTTGAGTTGTTGTACAGACAGTTGTATTTCCTTTTCCTTTTCTTGCAGGGAGTGTGTGGAGCAGCACGGTGAATTCTCTCCAGTCTGTATTTACATGCGAGATGAGGTAAGTCAGCAAACTCTTCTCAACTGTCTCCCTTTCTCTGTTTCTGAAAATAAGGAAAACCCAGCACTGCTTTCCAGCCTGGAAAATGTTCCCTCTCCCAGCTTTCTTGAGGGGAAGTGGAAGAGCTTTGGTCTTTTCAAAGCCTGATGTGTGTGTATGGGAAAAAAAGCCCCGTTGGAACATAACCCTGAGCCATTCAGGCCTCTGAGCCCATAAAATGTTCTCAATGACCTGTTTGTGGGTTTTGTTTTTTTTCAACTTCTCTTAAAGTTCAAGAGTCACAACAGTGGTTTCACTTCAGTAAATATTTTCTTTTCTCCATGTTTTGATCTCTCAAGCATTACTATTTTTGTTTAATATTTTGTGAGAGAGTATTTTGGAGTCTGCCTTCCCCAGCTGTCCCCTTCATCTCCTTCTGAACTCTACGGACAGATCCTTCTTATTCTGGGAGTGAGTCAGGGAGGGGAGGGACATGAATGGAATCTGATTTCAGAGTGTAGAGATGTTGCCTTTAAACTCACCTCTGGGGTGGAACTGGCCCTGAAAAGAACTCCTTAGCTATGGCCATGTATGTCTAGTTAACTTTGCAGCTAGAACACTTAATACTACAAAGCATTTGAGTAAGTTTGGTAGCTGTGAAGGTGGGTGTTGTGGTGGGAAGCTTTGGCTCCACCTGCAGAAGGGGTGCCTGTGAGCTGGCCACTAGATGGCACAGTGCTGACCTTGCTATGCATTTGTTTCTGGGCAAAGTCTCCTTGGCTGCCTCCTCTGGCCCTAAGTCTCTGCCTCTGTTCTTGTTGCAGATAGCAGGGAAAGCTGCCCTGGAGAGGACAACACTGAAATCACTTGGTCTTACTGGAGGCAATGCCATCATCAGGTTGGGAGGAGCAAAGTGCACTTCCTGTTTGGGCACTTTCCTCTTCTTCCCTCATAATTTTTCACTCTAGTGGTAAATTTGTTTTGTTTCAAATACCAAAAAATGCATGAAAAAAAAGTTCAAAGAGATGAACATCGTGGCACTCAGTAATTATTGTATTTGCCTGTTTATCTGAAACTGCTGCCCAGATGTGCTTCCCACAGCTGCAGATCCTGGCACTGACCAGATGTGCAGATTAAAGGGGCTTTTGCAGATTTGTTTTTTCTCTTGAGTGAAACAAACAATTCAAAGCTAAAGTCCTTCTGACTAAGGAAAGGACAAAACCTGCATCTTCCCTACTGTGGGGAAAAAAAGAACTGGGTGGCCTTCTTTATAACAACCAAAGTAACACTGAAGGCCCACATTCAGGCCCTCTGACAGACGGCCTTTACGTAAGGCAGTACAGGCCAGAACCTGAACTAAACTAGGCTGTGCAATCCCCTGCCAAATACGGTCATGGGCCATGACCAGAGGAGGGAGGGGAAGGAAGCCATGCAAAAGGCCTTTAGCAACATAACCGCTGGCTGATGGAAAAACATAACTGCTCATTGATGAAACATAGTAACGGCTTATATGAAGAAACTGCTTCTAGTAAAGGCCAGCTCCTCCTATAGTTCCAAGCTACCTGCCACCAACCAATCATATATCATCTTTGGGGTGTCCTGTAATAAACCCCTATTCCCCCCCCCCCCCCCGGAAACAAAATGCACTTTGATCCGCACACCCCAACTGGTGCCAACTACCACCCATGTCAAAACCACCAAGAAACCCCCCACCCAATAGGCACCCAATTCTCGTAAAATAATGAGGAAGCTACCGGGAAAAAGGGACAGGTCCCTACTCTTATTTTCGCATAATTGACGTATTATTTATAATATGCTTGCGGTTTGACGGAATAAAGGCAGCCTGCATGCTGTGCTAAGAGTAGTATTTTTCGGACTGGTACCGCAACGCGTTGGTATGTATTGCAATAAACTGACCTCAGGCTTGAGTCTGTGAACTAAAATCAATGCATGGGTGACTTTTTCCGCGACACTACTTTGGATTTCAGGCATATTAAACTCACAGGACCTGCCATGCCTCTTGCTGGCTAGAATGTGGGAGGTCTCCTTCTGTGTCTACTAGCCAATCCACCTGCTCAATGTACTGGTGGCTGTACAGATGATTGTTGCTGTTTCCTGGAGGGGGGTTTTCGCCCGGGGAGAGGGTCATTCTCAGGTTCTTTAGAACTGACTTCAAAGTAACAAAAACTTATTTTCTGTGGACGTCCTATGGAGGCACTTTGTGGGGGTTTGTGCTTTTGTGACCAGCAGTCTCCCCTGTGTCAAGGGCATTTTGGGAGGAATGGGGGGGCAGGACAGTTATTTCAGTCAATGATTTTGCTTTTACTTCTTTCTGTGGTGTCTCCTTTGAAGGGTTGTCATGAAGAAATGTGGCTCCTCTGGCCAGGAGGCAGCTGTGGACACAGTGGCCCCATTTAGCAAGCTGCCAGTGAGCCCAGTCTCTACTGAAGAAGCAGTAGATATGCCATTACCTCACGCAAGCATGTCCTCAAAGGACTTGGACCCCAGAGATGTGGCCTTCTCTTTAAACGTCTGCACAGACAAGCAGGACTTGATTAAAGTATCCCAGGCCAGCTTGGGGGAGTTGTGGCCTCCCTCAGATCCTGCGCCTGCCCCATTTGTCCCTTTCTTTGGAGATGGACAGCGTCTGGGGGGGACCCCTGTAGCTGCAGACTTTCCAGTGTCAGATATGCTATCTTCAAAGCTGCCAACATCTCTCTCCAGTCCTGGAGGCCCTTCTAAACCAAAGAAGTCTAAGACCAGCCGAGAACAGCTAAAGGAGCAAGAGCAGGTAAGAGGAGCTTTGCTTTCTTTGGGTGTCTGGGGTAGAAGGGCTTTTCTCTCATCCTCCCTTGCCTGAGATTAGGCTTCTAACAAGAGAAAGAAAACTTATCAGTTTTTAGTATTTTCTGTCCTGTAATCCTAGGACTTGAGCCACTGGGCTTGTGGCTTCTGACATTAAGGACGTTGTGTTGCTGGGGGGTTGTTGCCTTTTGGAGTGCTTGATTGATGTTCCAGAGGTAGATGAGTGGTGGGGATTTAGGAACTTGCACTCTGTCCAATGGACAGAGGAGTTGGACTAGGAGTTGAAACGTGTTGTCTCCTGGACAAATGGAGGCAGCAAGGCTGAGTTAGAAGCATTAAAAAAAGAACTGGTTTCTGTAGTGCCAGTCATGCCAAGTACATGACAAACACTCTGCAGCTCTAAGTGCGGTAGCCAGATGCCGTGCTTGCCTCCAGGAATGGGGCACTGAGCGCTTTCCCACCACTACTCAGTCTGTAGTTTTGCCAAAGGAAAGATAGGATTTAACTGGCCAGACTTGTACTCCCCCCTCCCACCCCCGATATGCTTGTTATTTGTGGAGGCTCTGTTACCTTCTGCATGATTAGAAATATACCCCTGTGGGTGGTGTCCTGGGAGAATGGATGGCCTTATCAAATCTGTCGCAGCCTGACCCACTGCCTCTCTGTGTGGACACCAGTCTGTTGTGAGTGGACCTAGATCCTGGGCTGCATGTGCATCTAACCCAGTGGGGTCTGAGTCGAGTCTAGTAGCTGTTGCTAATTCAGGGATTCTAGAGAGGACTCCCCTGGATCAAACCATTTGTTTGAGCCTTCCCTAGGATATGAAATGCTCCAATCCAGCTGCCCTAGTCCTCAAAACCACCTTTCCCTCCAAGCTGCTTAGCTGCTTACATATGCTCCCCCAGATTTCCACTTAGCAGCTGGGACTCTGGCTTCTAGTTTAACACCTTTGGGGGTAACGTGGCAAGAAAGCAAGGAACACAGGCTTAGCAAAGAAATTTCTTAACCACAGTCACTTTACTCTTAAAAAGAACTAGAGAGTTACAGATCTTTGAAAAATAACAAAAGTCTTGAGATGCCTCCTCCCAAGTCTGAGCTCACCCCTTCTCTGAGTTCAAGCTTCTCTGTTTCAGGCAAGCCAGAGTCCTTTCTGTCTTCTCTTTCCACCCAATCCTGCTTGCATGTCGCAGTATTTGGCCCCCTGCTTAGAAAAGCATCCCCCTCCGCCCCAATACAGTCTCTCACCCTTTAGCCATATGCCCGTATTGACAAACAAACTGCATTATTTACTGGCCATGCGGGTGCCCCTGTGTAGAAAATCCATTGTTCCATGGGCCAGCAGTTGAGACCAAAGCTGATGGCTTCTCAGTGATGGTCCTTCAATGAGGTGTCTGACATTTTGGGGTGCAATCTACACAAATGAGGGGGCTGTCACCACTGCTCTTCAAACTTGGGTGCCTTACAATGCTTTGCTGTTGTAGCTTCCAACTTGGGTCACTCACAATCAACCTGTGTCACACCCAGAGTGTCTTTGTAAAGCCATAGCACTTGTCCAACAACTCTGAAGCCGGCAGCAACCTTGGTTACTACATGCAGGGTGACTCCAGCCCACTCCTAATCTCAGATTTCCCTCCAAAATGTGTGTTCTGCACTGTCCAGCCCTGGACAGTCCAGATAGATGAGGTCCATTGCACCTCTGAGGGGATGGAGGTACAGCAGCTTGCCACCTTAAATGGAATTACCTACACAGTTCACAGCACTGGATTAGTTTTGATAAAATAAGTTCATTTCCCTACAAAGAGAGAGGTTTTAAGTGGGTAGAAGTATGAAGGCATTAAAGTCAGAAATGGTTACAAGAAAAAGGAAGCATTTTATCTTTCTAATACTAAACTTAACAAACTAAACTTGATTCAAGGTGAAATTCTTACCACAGGTTTTCAGTAGCATTGCTGATCAAGTTTCAGATCAGGATCTACTCCCAAGGTCCAACAACTGTTTCTTTTGTCTTCGTAGGTGAAAAGAGAGAGATGGACAGGGAGCGAGAACATGGGGTGTTTTTGCCCCTCACTTTTATAGTTCAGTCACCCTTTGAAATGCATGTCCTGAGCGTGACCCCTAGATAAAGTTCATTCCAGCTGAGAGCAAGGAAACATGGAGTCGAGTGTAAGGAGGAGGCTTCTTGCTGTTTTTTTTCCCCCCCTCACCCATGTATGCTGAAATTGAGATTTTCTTTCTTTTTTTCTTCACCCCCTTGCTGTCTGAGGACTCTGTTTACCACTTACATGCAGATTGAGGTAAACACACTCCCTTTGTTTAAGACAAGCCTGGTTGACCAGTTATATCTAAATGGGGCTACGTGATTTTGAACATGTGCCTTTAACATCACCATGGGGGGATTTCATAACTTAACACACAAGGTTGCTACATACATTTCACCATGATATTATTAACCAGCAAGTTATTAATTTTCAAATGATACTTTACAAGGCATATTTTGTACAAAGATTATTACAACAATGTGTAGGGTGTGAATAAAGGGGCACATTCAATCAGTGTCAAAACCTTTCCTGGGGAGGGAGGCTAGCTGGAAGGCAATTCAATAACCTTGCCTTGGGCAAAGTTAAATGTGTTCAGCACATAATACAAAATGGAGATCCTAATAGAAAATGGAGATTACAAGACAAAATGGAGGTCACAATTTGATAAAGACTTCCCCTGCTGTCACTGGGTCCACTCCCCAGAAGCTGGGGATGATAGACTCTCAGGGGTTACTTCCCAAACCCAGGGACTGGCTTTTTTTAACCCTTCACATAATCCCCCTCTCTGTTCTTTCCTTTTTTGAATGCCTCCTGCTATGGAATTCTTGAGGTTTGAGTTTTACCTTTGTCCTCAGACCTGACCCAGTTAAGAAATTAAACAAATAAAATCTTAGAATTAGCAAGAAAAATGTCTGGTGAGGTTCAGAGCGAGAGCCCGGCCTCATGAGAGCTTAACAGGGTGAAGCGTGTGTGCATGATCTCCTCCTTGGCAGGTTTCTCTGTGGCTGCTCCCTATTGTTGGGAGGGGTTCACTGCCTAGAAACAGAAGCCAGACCCTGGAAGGATTCCTGAGCCGCAAATAGTGTAGCAGACAGGTGCTTTTCCAGTTAAATTATGACTATTCATGTATGCTCCAGACTGGCTAGTCCCTTCTAATCCTTGGAATTGAACCCCTCAGAGAGAGGGGTTTGAGCCTGAAGAGCTGGACAATGTGCCTGCTGCCTGGCCAGGCTGAGCTTGTCTCCCTCTGGCTGTTGTTCCCGCTATATGGGAGTCAGGAGTGGGGAGCGGACTCTCCGATTCCTCCGTAGGGATATGGCTGAAGAATCAGAAGGGCTGGTGTCATCCTTCACCAGCTCTGTTCTTTCTCCACCTCCATGTGCTGGTGTAGGGCCAAACCTAGCTTCCCTGTCATGTCTTGCCTGTAGCTGTATGGGACACTGTTCTGCAGCCTGGTGTTCAGACAGGCATGGAGAGCTGAGTGGGACTCTGACCACACACAGCGGAAGACTCTAGTTTATGCTCCAGCCTCCCCAAGTCTTATCTCCACCAGAAATGTAGTGCTGTTCTACCCGGTTAGAGTTGCTTCTAGAGCCAGCCTCCTACTCCCAGTTTGTGAGAGCTGCCTCGGGAGCAGGTTCTGCTGAAGGTTTCTGCCCTCATGTTCAACAGAATGTGATTTTGACTGATGCTTTCATGCCCTTTGATCTTGGGTGCCTTTGCTGCTGATTGATTAAGCTGAGCTTCCGCCTCCACTCCTGCCCTTCTCTGCCCTCCTCACTCCCAGCAGCAACACAGAGTGTAGGGCTGGCCACATGGCATCTGCTTTTTGTCCCTTTTCAGACCTGAGGGAAAAACCCAAAACAATTGTTTTTTAAAACATCAAAGGTCCATTTTAGTAAAAGAATCTTCCCATTAATGCTGTTCCTGTGTGTGGCGTTTGGATTGAAAGGAAGAGACTGGATAAAATCTGTGCGGGTGTCTCTCCATTTCTGGGCTAAGAATGGTTTACAGACCAGCCGCATGCTAGCTTTGATGTCAAAACATTAATTATTAGAAGGTAGTTTTACTCCAAATTCCCCTGGAGATCAGAGCTCACTGCAGTGGGGAGAGGCGCTGGGTCTGCCTGCCACTTTGCTTTGAAGTCAGAGGGAGCTTTTAAAGCCTCCCTTCACTGCTCCCTTTTTCAGAGCCAAAGTGATGACCTCAAACCGATAGGCATTATTGCTGACAATGGGTGTCTCATGTGGTTTGGAGTCGAATAGACATACTGAGTCCTGATGATGGCTCCATCATATTGATCAGATGTGCCTGAAAACTCAACTTTGGGCAGGAAATATTGGAGACCATGACCAAGAACTGGTGTTGCAGGGTTTATCATCTCCCTGATTTACAATGCTTTTCCTCTAAGCTTCCGGGAAGGAGCTGCTGCCTGAGAAAGGTACAATGTGCCCTTCCCATTAATTATCTCAGTAGAGATCGGAACTTCCTAGTGTCAGCTAATGAGTGTTTCCCTCTGCCATGACTTCCTGTTCAGAGAAATCTGGACTAAACTGTGAGGTGGAGGTTGGGTGAGGGCAGCAGGATTGGGGACAGTTGATGGGATTAGGATGTAGTCGACAGTCTCCTCTGTATGAGCAGCCTTCGCTTGTTGCTCCCTGAGCCCCCTCGTTGCCTGTGAGAACACATAGCTGCCCCTGGCTCTGAGAAACTAAGGGGCATGAGTCTGGGGGGAGACGTCATCCATAGCAGGTGCTCTTAGATCACAGGCTTTTGGACCTCCTACAGAGGGATGTGTGTATGCCATTTACTGTGTCCCCTTGTTGGGTGACACTGCTCACAGGAATGGGGGTTGGAAGGTATCTTTCAGATTCTGCTTATACTTAAGATTATTAGTTGCCAATTGAGGTAATTTCTGACCCAAACTTGAGATGGAAGCAACTGGACTCAGAAAGGCCCGTGGAATATAGGGAATGAATATCAGTGGGACAAGAAGGAGCAAATGGCAGCTGCTGCCCTTTGGGTAAAGCATAGACTGGGTGAAGTGACAGAAACAGATTGGCCCTTCCAGCCCATAGATACTGTTTGTGTGGATGGGTAGCGATGGAGGTGGGAGGGGGGTACAGATGATACCCCTGAGAGTAAGCTACCTAGATGACGTAGTATTATTCAGTAGCAGTCTCTCTTCAGGCTGTATCATCTATTGCAAAATGGTCACCTCGGTGGTAGGCCCATGTGTGCAAGATGTACTGCTCTCTTGATGTTTCTGTCATCGGAACTGGTGCAACTGTAGGGACTGGATGGCAGGAGCTTTGCAAGGACACAGGCTCCTAACCTGTGTGCTGCTGCCCTACAGATCCATCCATGGCAATTCTCTCTAAAGCTGAGAGCTGTCAGTGTCCTATTGGGGTCTGGCTTAAAGGTTGAGTGGGTAGGAATTCTTGTTCTGTTTGCATTGGGTTTTTTTGCAGACCCTTGGACAGGTTTGGAATTTCTTATCTCTAGTGTAAGTTGAATATTCTATAGAGAGAAATGTTACACTATTTCAGTCACTAACTCAGAGGCTTGTTTCTGTACTTGTGTGTTCAGAATTTGTTTCAGATATTCAGCATTCAGTGCTGTCGAAAATAATTATAAAGTTCTAGGATGGGAATATTTCATACCACAGCAGGTGCACAGCTTTGCAGCTGGACTAGTATGTGGCAGGTATTGAGGCAGTGATGGAGCACATGGGCATGGAGAGAAGAGAATTTATCTTTTGAATAATCAGGTTTTGTTGCACAACTTATCTGTAATTCTGACTACCTGACAGAGAATGACACTGGGGAAGAAGGACCTTGGCCTCCTGCTGTCTGAATGGAGGTGTCTGGAAACCAGTGCCTGTGTGACTCTTATGGCAGACTACAGCCCAAAGGAGTTAAACAAAAAGTAGGAAAAGCAATTGAGCAGGGAAGACCAGAATGTAGCTGCCCTCCTCTGAAGTGGAGTATCCCTATAGGCGTATGTACACCTATGCTTTGGTATGCATTGGCTGAAGGCTTTAATCTACAAAGCCCTAAATGGTTTGGGCCTGGCCTGTCTCTCTTCTTGTGGGATTCTGCTACCTTCATGATTAGTCAAGGTGCTTGAGTTAGTAGCCTCAATTATATTTGGTGAGGGGTTCTCAATGAGGTCCCTTGGCTCTGGAATTCTCTCCTGGGGATTCCAGAGACCCTTCAGGGCATGTTGCATGCTCCATATGTTTTCCCCAGGCTTTTCCTGAGGTGGTGGGTACAGAGTTATTTGACAAGGCTGTGGATGTGCTTAGAGTTGATCATTGCAGCAAGATCAAATCGAACTACCTCTGTTTGAGAGGATGGGAGTGTCCTGTTCCTGTGAAGCCGAGAATGACGCAAGAGAGGTAGCTACCTCTGCCTGGCTTGAAGGAGACCCAGGGCAGGTCCACGATACTGCTTAAGTTATTTAATTTTTGTCATTCTGGGTTGTGACAAAGACACCACCCCACTGCCAAGTGCGGAAGTTAGATCAACCCAAGCAGTGTCTATACTGGTGCTACGTCGACAGGAGATGATCTCCTGCTGTCATACTTTTGCCTCTCACGGAGGTGGAGTAATTATGCTGATGGGAGAGTGCTCTCCCATTGGCATAGAGCCTCTTCACCAGATGCACTACAGCGGCACAGCTACATCAGTGCAGCTGTTACCTAACTCTGTAAAGAGCTAGTGCTGGAAGATTGATATGCAGCAGTCTCTTTCCAAGAGGGCATCTTGGCAGCTCAGGAACCCTTCCTGTGCTCGCAGTCCAGGGAATGCTGCAGCTCTGGGCACTCCTCTTCCCCAGCCCAGGGAAAGCTGCAATCAGGCTCCTTCACCCTTTAGTTAGAGCTGACTCCACTTGACTTTCTAAAAGTAGCCGAGGGTCCCACCCACGCAACCTCGCTCTTTTAATTTCTCAAATTACCCTTTGGCGCCCACAAACATAGCAAACCTTGCCTTGTAATTTGCGTTGTCTCTGAGACGCTTTGTGTTCCCAGGGGGCCCCATACATGGGGGAAGGGAGAATGGATGGGACAGGAGGCCATGGGCGGGGTGTGCTGGAGGTTGGTTGGGGGGTGTGTGTGTGAGAGAGAGAGGAGGGCCAAGAGGTTTGCATAAATAGGAATATCCTAAATCATGGAGTCTTGGGCCATGTCAGGCAGGCAACTGACTGTCAGGGGCTCCTGATTACAGAACTGCATATTAGCCATAAAAGCTCGTTGCTCGGCTCTGGGGATTGCAGCACTTTCTCCTCTTCGGTCTCATACAAATTCTTATCTACCTGAGAATGTCTGGGTTCTAAAAGGTTAGAATTGTTCCAAAACTGACTAATCTGATTGGCTGGTGATGATTCAGACATCCAGGTGCTTGTAGCAGCATGCATTGCCCCAGGGAGGGGAGAGAAGGCAGCTATGCTCTACTACTGGGAAGATTTGGGTGTGTGGACAGAGGCTGGGAGAGGAGCAGCTCTCTGGTGCTTATAGCAGGGGAATGGTTATCTGGAGCTGCAGTACAATATAAGGTCTGTGTGTTATGTAGGTGATGAGATCCCTGTGGGCAGGTCTTTCCTAGAAGAGAGATGTAGCCTGTGAATGGGCCTTACTTTGCAAATGCTGAGGTCTGATTCTTTGTGCTATGCTTTGGCTTTAGCTGGGGCGTAGCACTCAAGTCTAACCTGCGCTCCCTCTTTCTCTGCAGCTTTTGGAGCGAGAGCCAGTCGTTTGCCATCCAGACCTGGAAGAGCCACTGTCTGCTGGCCCACAGGATCTTCCTGATGAGTTCTTCGAAGTCACAGTGGACGATGTGCGGAAACGCTTGGCCCAGCTGCAGAGTGAGAGGCAAGCTTTCTTTTCATTAGCAATTGAAGTTCCTCCATCTCCTCTCGCCACTCTGAATGTATTGCATTGGTGCTCTATAGATTGTGCTGGCTTTTGGGGAAAAGGTGCTGGTCTGATCGATGGCTTGGGCTCTGTGTACAAAATACTCTCCTGTCCTTGGTGATTTGAGAGATCTCAGACTTTAATCCTGTTGTTAATCACTGGGCCTAAACAGGGAGTTTGGCACCTGTCCAAGACAGAACGTGCTAGGTTCCAGACCTGGGGCATTTGTGATTTTCAGATCAAGAGCCTAGCTACTGAACAACACAATAGAATTGGTCAACAGACTAGAACAGAAAACACTCCAATAATGAGTGCTGGAGGGAGGGGTGGGATTGGAGTTCCGGGACTAGACTGGAATTTAGGAGATTTTGACGCTGTTCCTGGTTCAGTCACAGATCTGCTCTGTGACCTTGGGCCAGATTCTTTGCTTTTCCAACTAGGGAGACTCCCTTATCCTAGAGCTGGCCTTGGTTTATTTCAGAGTGGCCTAATGACCTCTCCATGGTATTCTACCTGGTAATGGCCCTTTCACAGCCCCCAACACACTCCTAATGTCAGTGGCTACATGGTACATTGTGTGATGTAGGAGGAATCACCAGCATGGGAGATTAGGTTGCCTTCCGGCCCCTTGGCAGTGCCACAGCAGTATATAAGGGATGGATTGCGTCTCTGGATCTGGTCCAGAGTCTCTCTGTGCCTCAGTCTGCCATCTCTTAAAGGAGGATAATTTTTCCCTACCTCACAAGGGTGTTGAGGATTAATTTTTCAATGCATGTGATGTGTTTAGATACTGTGGTGATGAGCATCATAGAAAAACCTCAAGTAAATAAACTGACTGGAAGGCGCACGGTGCCCACATTGGGACAGGATTTAAAATTGTTGCATGTCTTGTCATACCTATTGAGTACATTTCGGCCAGTTACCCCAAAGCTACTTGATTCCCCTTCCCCACCACAAATAATTGCTGCTTTTAAAGATGGATGTGCATTCATATGCCAGGGGCCTAAAACAATGAGAGCTGAAACAACATTTCACACTGCCCCGGTGCATATGCTCTGATCTGACATTACATCAATTGCTGGTAACTAAACAAGCATGAAAGTTCCAACTTGTCCGTACATTTGTTTGTCACATGTTGACACAGGCCCTGATCCAGCTCCCATTAAAGTCAGTGAAATGACTCCCATAGACTTTAATGGGAGTTGGATTCAGACTGCAGCCAATAAGCAAATCTCCCTAATTTTGATGTCAGAATTGCCTTCTGTTACTAGCTGGAATGAATTAACTTTGAGACATGACAGAAGGTGAAAATCAAACTATAAACCCCAAACTAGGATGTGATGACCCATAGCGCCACACCTGGGGGATGCTCAAAGGGAAGGAAGGAATACTGAATTTATTACAGATATAAGGGATTACAGCTCTTGAACAGATTCTCTTAAAAGTTGGGGGACCTATATAGGAAAATTTCTGAACTCTTAATCCTATTTTCTAACAAATATTCAGTTAAGATAAACCCTTTGCCCTCCTGGTAAATTAATGCTGTGAATTCAGTGTTTAGTGAGTCATAATCTTCCTTTAAATATGGAGCAGCCCATGTAACAACATAGTTAGGGTTGAACAGAGCTTTCTGCTTAGAACTGCTTTTTCAAAGAGCTCTAAAATCCACATGGATATTCAGATTGGTAGAGCCCTGCGTGGATATAAATTTATATCCACAGATGCGGCTATCCACAGATATAAATTGGTATCTGCGGAACCTCAGGGCTTTCCCAGGAACTGCAGTGGCGAAAGGAGCAGAACGTGGGGTCACCACTCCCAGGATCCAGCTCCCTGTGCCGGCAGCTCCTCTGGCGTGGCTGTAGCACCCCCAGCCCTTCCATGCAGCTGTTTGCGTCTCCTGTCTGGGGGCAGGCATGCCGCTTGAACACAAGAGTGCGACCAGGGACAGCTGCTGGTGAGCCTGGTGCCTGCCCCGGTGGGCAGGGTTGAGGATGGTACAGCCGGAGGAGCAGCTGATGCGTGACGCTGGGAGTGGCAGCCCTGTGTTCTGCTCCTTTTGCCGCTGCAGTTCCCGGGAGAGCCCTGCGGTTCCATGGGTACCAATTTACATCTGCGGATATCCGCATCTGCGGGTATACATTTGTATCTATGCAGGGCTCTACGGATTGGCCTGAAAATTGGCATGCCGCTTGGGGTATGTCTATTCAGCCCATGGAATTGAGCCTCCCAGCCTGTGTCAACAGACTTGCGCTAGAGGGCCGGTTTGGGCTCCGCAAGGAAGAGCTCAGTGAATGAGAAATGTGAGCAACTCATCCACCAACCCAGCTGGTGGTTTAGACTGTTGCTGATCTGCAGTCCTAATGACTGAGTTCCAATTCCCTGCTTGCCTGACTTCTGTATTTAGTTTGTACACCTGGGCTTTTATGGATCCAGCCTAAAACTATGGCTAGTTATCCACATAAATATTGTATCACTTAATGCCCTGGAGTTCATGTAATATCAGATATGCTTCTGCTGGGCCCTGGTAGGGCTTCCTTTACTGCCTAGTGGTACCTCTGGTTGATATCTGAAAAGTGCCCCTGAAATCTCTCCACAGCACTTTGTTCTGCCCACATTTGCCCTTGAATCATACCTCCTCACTTCCCCCACTTTCTCAAAACCAAGTAAAATTCACATGCAAAAAATGTTGTTTGAGGAGTTAAGAGGGCAGGAGCTCAGCTCTTTGTGGTTTTTCAGAATGGGAGAGTTTAATTCCCAGAACTCAAATGTTGGGAAATTAGGAAATGCAATTACCCCTTCCTAACCAAATGTGCCATTTTCTCTGTGCCCTGCATTCCTATTCATACAGTTGAACAGACCCTCACTGTGCTCTGTGCAGCACCATTGGTCTGGGAAGTACTTGCTGTTGGTTGGCAGAGGTAAACTACACTGATCCCCTTGAGGGGACTCATTGAGCAGAGTTCAGGTGGTATAGTTGTTGTATGGGAAGTATTGCCTTAACTCTGCATTTCCTGTTTGACATTTGGGCTTAAATTGCAGCAAGAAAGGTTTAGGTTGGACATTAGGAAGTTTTTCCTAGCTGTCGGGGTGGTTAAGCGCTGGAATAAATTGCCTAAGAAGGTTGTGGAATCTCCATCATTGGGGATTTTTAAGAGCAGGTTGGACAAACACCTGTCAGGGATGGTCTAGATTAGTCCTGCCATGAGTGCAGGGGACCGGACTTGATGACCTCTCGAGATCCCTTCCGTTCTATGATTCTATGATTGTTCTGTGATTTACATTCTGGGAGCTAAACTCCTGCTTGGGCAGGGCAGGATGAGCACAGGGCAATTTTGAGTGTCTCCAGTCTTAACTTCATGTTAATTCGGTTTTTGTGTGCGATAGTGTGATCCTGCTACTATAGACGGAAGATGGCAGCATGCTGGACTCCTGCGGTTCACTGGCAGGCTGGGAATTATGCAGCAGCTTCTTTTCCATTTAATTAGTACAGAATTGATTTGATATGAAATTCAACTGATTTTATGCTGCCCCCACATCTCCAGTTTTCAATATGTTGTATAGTTTTATATTGTTATGGAATTAACTGCATCATCAATATGGGGGAGATCTGGGAAGGAGTCATTTGGGCTTTTGCATCTGGGGATGTGTGGGAGGCAATTTGGGATTGTGGGATAAGCACGTTAGCAGAATGATTCTGCTAACAGTCGTCTACTGTGAAACGGTTCATAGTCCTGAGTGAAATGGTCACTTTGAGGTTTCAGAGTTATTACCCCATGAGTGAGGTGAAGAGGGGATGTTTACTCTCGTCTGAGTTATTGATTCAGGCTGTCTGCAAAGTCAGGCAGGCATCGTATCAGCTGGGTCATGTTCTCAAGGTTTTCTTAACAACCATAAGGGCTAGAAGGGTGGTTTGTTTGTTTTTGTTTTTAAATGAAGCTGAGGCTCTGGAGCCCTGTTCTGCTAAAGGGGAATGACACAAATATTCAAAATGTTCTGGGATCTCGTATATCTGGAGGCAAAAAGGAGTTCCGAGATAATAATATGGGCAGATTCAGGAGTTGGTTCAGAGCTAGGGGACCAGATGTCCTGTTTTTAAAGCGATATTCCCGTTTTTGGGACTTTTTCTTATATAGGTGCCTATTTCCCCCCCACTCCCATCCTGTTTTTTTTCACAGTTGCTATCTGATCACCCTATTCAGAATAGTGTTGCCAAGTGGTGGTGGTCACACACACAGTGGAGCGGAGCCTTATGGGGAAGGAGAAAATGTGGAGGGACATGGGTTTGGGTTTTTAGGGTGGCTCTGATGGTGCAGTTCTGGGTTTACTGGTGGTGGAGAGGAAGGTGTGCTGAAGGGACTGGGCTCTGAGGACATGGAGGTTGGAGTGGGGGATACATCGAGCAGCAGTTGGCTGTTTTGGCCTTACATTTACATTAACAAGATGAATCTTAGTGGTAGAACTAACAGATTGTCTCCTTCTCACCCTTTTTAGGAAACGTCTGGAAGAAGCTCCCTTCATGACAAAATCTTTGAGAGAAGCTCAGATGAAGGAAAAGTTAGAGCGCTACCCAAAGGTAGCCTTTATTCCTTCTCCTCTTTCTGGCTGAGTGTAAACTTAGTGGTCAAATAGCTTCAGGGCCTAAACTGTGACCACCAAGATCCTAAGCGCTTGCAGCTGCTCTTAGGGGAGGGTTTCTAAGGTCTTGTACACTGCACAGTTTTGTTGGCAAAACAGTGGAGGTGTACACACTACAATGCTTCTCCTGCTGACAAAACTCTCCTGTTTTTCCGACAAAATAAAACCACCTTGACAAGAGGGCAGAGACTTTTGCGGCAAAGATAGATCAACAAAGTGTCAGTGTAGACACTGTGTTCATTATGTCGCTATAACTGGCCTCCAGGAGGTATCCCACCATGACCACTCTGCTTACCGTTTTGAACTCTGCTGCCCTGCGTCCAGCCACCCAGACAGGCAGCCCTCCCCTTTCAAAGCCCCAGGTAGTTTTGACGCTTCTCAGCGTGGAGAGCTCATATAGCTACTGCCCAGCTGAGCATGCGGCTCCTGGCAGCAAATGCACTCCTGCCTGGACTACTGGGGAGGAGGGTGGATCTCCTGGGTCTGTGGGCAGAGGAGGCTGTGGGAGAACTCAGAGGGAATCACCAAATCAAAACTTTAACGTGGAATCCTGCTCTCCCTGGCATGCATCAGCAGGCAGGGCAGGCGGGCTGCTGCTGGGGGGCGGGGCGAGACTTGTGGTGTGCTG
The DNA here is from genome assembly GCF_013100865.1 of Trachemys scripta elegans. Taxonomy (NCBI): domain Eukaryota; kingdom Metazoa; phylum Chordata; order Testudines; family Emydidae; genus Trachemys; species Trachemys scripta. Next base: position 34,885,852 of record NC_048311.1, read on the forward strand.
AGCAAGCGAGTGAGGTGGGGGATGATGTTGGGGTGTCCCCCTCCACTCCCCAGTGTACCAGTCTCTGCTGAGCTGGGGTTAGGGGACTGGGACACCAGCTGTCTCTGCCCACCAGCTTCTGCTTCAGGATTGGTTGCTTCCAGCTGCTGTCAGAACTTAGAGACAGCGTGCCGACACACTCACTCTCCCCCAACTCTGTGTCTCTCTCTCACTCACACACCTACTTATTTACCTCTGTGGGCTTCTTGTGTTAGTGTGCAGCAATGTCAGTTTGTTCATATTACCAGGTGCTACTTTAAAACGTGATTTACAATGTGTTACTTTTCGGGCACACACAGCAATCAAAACAAGGTTCCTAGCACGGCGCAAACAAACAATGCCAAGCTCAGCACACTACAGCAGCACACATTACTGTGGCTCAGTGTTAAAATGCTCCTTCAAGGCATCCCCTACCCACATAGCCCATTGGGCTCCTCTTTTAGCCTCGTGTTCATAATGCACAGCACAATACTGAACAAGTGCAGGATCCATGCTTTCTGACAGATGTCTGGGGTGCAAGTTACCAGGACAGTTGAAAGAGGCTGGCAGTCTAATAAGACGCCCATGAACAATGGCATTGAGAAACTTTCATTATGTGATGCTGTACCTGACCCCATAAGACATTGCAAACCCTTCCCAAAGTACCCTGTGGCCAGTTGCACAGTGGGATAGTTACCCACAGTGCATTGCTCTCTGTGTCAATGCAAGAGCTGCTATTGTGGGTGTGCTCCAATGACACAAGAAGCATAGTGTGGACATGCAACAGCGGTTTAATTACAGTAGTGGCTGTATATCGGCATAACATGCGTCGACAAAACTCTGTAGTGTAGACAAGGCCTAAGTGTCTGACGTGGCTTACGTCTGCAGTGATGTGCATGTGAAAACATCTGTCCATAATGGCTCCATTCAGTAGCAGAGAGAATTAATTTTATTCAATACAAAATTACACAAGATAGTTAAAGCCAAAGCTGACTGCAAAGTTACCAAGGGATCTCACAAAACAGGGTGACTGGGCAACAAAATGGCAGATGAAATTCAATGTTGATAAATGGGAAGTAATGCATGTTGGAAAACATAATCCCAACTATACATATTTAATGATGGGGTCTGAATTAGCTGTCTCCACTCAAGAAAGATCTTGGAGTCACTGTAGATAGTTCTCTGAAAACATCTGATCAATGTGCAGTGGCAGTCAAAAAAGCTAACAATGTTGGGAACCATAAGGAATGGGATAGATGATAAGACAGAAAATGTCATAATGCCACTATTAAATTCATGGTACACCCATGCCATGAATATTGCATGCAGTTCTGGTCGCTCCATCTCAAAAAAAAAAATACATTAGAATTTGAAAAGGTACAGAGAAGGACCAAAAAAATGATTGTGGGTATGAAACAGCTACCATATGAAGAAAGAGTAAAAAGACTGGGACTGTTCAGCTTGGAAAAGAGACGACTAAGGGAGGATATGATAGAGCTCTATTCATGACTGGTGTGGAGAAAGTGAATAAGGAGGTATTGTTTATCCCTTCCTATAACACAAGAATCAGGGGTCACCCAATTAAATTAATAGGCAGCAGGTTTAAAACGAACAAAGGAAGTACTTCTTCACACAACACGCAGTCAACTCGTGGCACTTGTTGCCAGAGCATGTTGTGAAGGCCAAAACTATAAATGCATTTAAAAAAAAAACAAACCAAAAGCTAGGTGAGTTCATGGTCCATCAATGGCTATTTGTGAAGATGGTCAGGGATGCAACCTCGTGCTCTGTGTGTACCTAGACCTTTGACTGCCAGATGCTGGGACTGGACGACGGGCTGGATCACTTGATAATTGCCCTGATCTGTTCTTCCCCTTTGGGACACCTGGCATTGGCCACTCTCGGAAGACAGGATACTGGGCTAGATGGACCGTTGGTGTGACCCAGAATGGCCGTTTTTATGGTCTTTCTTTATTTTAAAATGGCCTGGAAGCATCAAGTGGTGCATATAGCAGTCTGTGTGACCATGTGAGCTTCCCTCTGTTCTCCTCATCCTCTCCCTGCACTTTTCTGCTGACTGTACATTCCTATAGCATCTTGTTCCAAATTAAATGGCAAGGTCTTTGGGGAGGGGCTGTCACTTCTTGTGTGTATGTGCGATCCGCATCCCATTTGGGGTCTCAAGGTGCCACCACAATATAAATAATAGTTGATGTTCTTGCGTGCCACCTCTCAGGAAGAGAGTCAATCCTGTATGAGCCTCTTGTGAGGCAGAGGTAACCTGGCCTCTACCTGAGCCCTGACTTTAGTGAATGGGGCTCTTACTCTTTGAGAGTGAATGTTTCAGCTGATACAGCTTTGTTTCTGACTAGGTCGTGCTTCGAGTCCAGTTCCCAGACCGTCATGTTCTGCAAGGGTTCTTCCGCCCCAATGAAACTGGTAAGAGCATCCCTGCTTCTGTCTCACTGGTGATGCCTAGCCTGTGGTGCCACTTACAATTGTGAACTAGTGTTACAGGAGGGGGGCACCAGGCATCTCTGCACTGCTCGGGGGAGCGATACAGCTCTGAAGAAGCTGCAGTAATTAGTTGCACTGTCACATCTCCACCCACCTGAGTGGGCATCCTTTCAAAGGTGGGTGCATAAATGGTTGGAAAACTGTTCCTAGAGGATAGTTATCGGTGGTGCGCAGTCAAAGCTGGAAAGGCATATCAAGTGGGGTCCTGCAGCGATCAGTTCTGGGTCCGGTTCTGTTCAATATCTTCATCAATGATTTAGATAATGGCATAGAAAGTACACTTATAAAGTTTGCAGACAACACCAAGCTGGGAGGGGCTGCAAGTGCTTTGGAGGATAGGATTAAAATTTAAAATAATCTGGACAAACTGGAGAAATGGTCTGAAGAAAATAGGATGAAATTCAATAAGAAAAAACGCAAAGTACTCCACTTAGAAAGGAACAATCAGTTGCACACATACAAAATGGGAAATGACTGCCTAGGAAGGAGTACTGAGGAACGGGATCTGGGGGTCATAGTGGATCATAAGCTAAATGAGTCAGCAGTGTAACACTAGCAAAAAAAGCAAACATCATTCTGGGATGTATTAGCAGGAATGTTGTAAGCAAGACACATACAAGAGAAGTAATTCTTCCATTATACTCCATGCTGATTAGACCTCAACTGGAGTATTGTGTCCAGTTCTGGGCACCATATTTCAGAAACGATGTCGACAAATTGGAGAAAGTCCAGAGGAGAGCAGCAAAAATGATTAAAGGTCTAGAAAACATGACCGCTGAGGGCAGATAGAAAAAAATGTTTGTTTAATCTGGAGAAGAAAAGACTGAGGGGACATAACAGTTTTCAAGTACATAAAAGGTTGTTACACGGAGGAGGAGGGAAAAAAATTATTCTCCTTAACCTCTGAGGAAGGATAAGAAGCAACGGGTTTAAATTGCAGAAAGGGCGGTTTAGGTTGGACATTAGGAAAAACTTCCTAACTATCAGGGTGGTTAAGTACTGGAATAAATTGCCCAGGGAGGTTTTGAAATCTCCATCATTGGAGATTTTTAAGAGCAAGTTAGAAAAACACCGATCAGGGGTGGGCAAACTTTTTGGCCCAAGGGCCACATCTGGGTATGAAAATTGAATGGCGGGCCATGAATGCTCACGAAATTGGGGGGTGGGGTGCAGGATGGGGTCAGAGCTCTGGGGTGGGGCCAGAAATGAGGAGTTCAGAATGCGAGAGGGGGGTCAAGGCTGGGTCAGGGGGTTGGAGTGCGGGGGGAGGCNGGGGCTGGGGATGAGGGATTTGGAGTGCAGGAGGGTGCTCCGGACTGGGACCGAGGGATTCGGAGGGCGGGAAGGGGATCAGGGCTGAGTCAGGGTGTTGGAGCGCGTGAGGGTGTCAGGGGTGCTCGCTCCAGGCAGTGCTTATCTCAAGCAGCTCCTCGAAGCAGCAGCATGTCCCCCCTCCGGTTCCTATGCGGAGGCATGGCCAGTCAGCTCTGCGCACTGCCCCATCCGCAGGCGACACCCCTGCAGCTCCCATTGGAGCCAGTGGGGGGACATGCAGCTGCTTCCGGGAGCCATGCAGAGCCACGGCACTCGCAGAGCGGGGCAAGCTCCTGACCCCACTCTCTGGCTGGAGCACCAGAGCGGGGAAAGCCCCAGACCCTGTTCCCCAGCAGGAGCTTGAGGGCTGGATTAAAACGTTTGATGAGTTGGATGCAGCCCGTGGGCCACAGTTTGCCCACCCCTGGTCTAGATAATACTTAGTCCTTCCATGAATGCAGGGGACTGGACTAAATCAGTGGCTCTCAACCTTTCCAGACTACTCTACCCCTTTCAGGAGTCTGATTTGTCTCGCATACCACAAGTTTCACCTTAGTTAAAAACTACTTCCTTCCAAAATCAGACATAAAAATACAAAAGTGTCACAGCGCACTATTACTGAAAAATTGCTGACTTTCTCCTTTGTACCATATAATTATAAAATCAATCAATTGGACTATAAATGTTGTACTAAAATTTCATTCTATATAGAGCAGTACAAACAAGTCATTGTATGAAATTTTAGTATGTACTGACTTTGGTAGTGCTTTTTACGTAACCTGTTGTAAAACTAGGCAAATATCTAGATGAGTTGATGTATCTCCTGGAAGACCTCTGTGTATCCCCGGTCGAGAACCACTGGATTAGTTGGCCTCTTGAGGTCCCTTCCAGTCCTACAGTTCTATGGTTCTATAAGGAGCTAGTGCAGGCTGTTCATGTTGCTTCAGTGAGTTGCGTAAAGAAAGGCTTGGAGACATTCACCTTACGCAGACCTGCAAAGGAAGAAGACTTATTTCCAGGATTGCTTGATGGGGGCCATGCCCAGAAAAGCTGTGGTGTCTCAACTGAGTGTCACTATTCTTGCCATACTACATAGTGTTGTCCCATTAGAGTTGAGGCTTGTTCCGGCCAGAGTGTGAGAGAAAACTTGATTCAGCTGTTGTGTCTGAAGTTACCAAAGCCCAAAACAAAAAAGCAGGTGTCCTCAGCTCAGCCAGACTAGTGGGGAGATTAGAGTTTCTTGCAGGGAATATGTCAGGGGATGCACCCAATTGCTCTCCTTGCTACTAATTTAGATCCTCCACCTTTGGTGGAGTCAGGTGGCCTTGCCAATTAGACTACTTGATGTTGCTCCAGGAAACACCTGCTGTCTCATTAGACCTGAGAATTGGTGACCAGAGTCTCAGGTGTCTGTTCCCCTCTGCAAATCCAGACTTCCTGGCTATCTGGTGCAAGACTTTAAAGCTTCTGTTTGTCAGGTGGGGTATGGACTTTGTCCGCCATGTTTTCAGGGCATTGGGGTGGGATGGGTAGAAGAGTTAATAACAGAAGGGTTAATTTGGTAACCAGTCAATACCATGTAGTAGAACCAAAGGAATAAGTAAAGGTTCCAAAGGTCCCCAATCTAGTTGCAGCTGCAACTTCAGTCATTTGTGTAGCTAGTGATGTTTCCATTTGAAGGTAGCAACTGGGGCCTGTAATCACAGGAGATGTTATTACTCCGTGGTCCAGCAATGGCACCCAGTCTCAGGCTTCTGGCTTCCCAGCTGTTGCCTCTCTTGGGTGAGGACCAAACTTCTCATTCCCTTCTTACCAGGGTATGTCCTGACTGAGCAGTTTCCTGCCTTCACTGGGTTACTGCCAGCAAAGACAGTCTGCCTAAACAGACTCCCTTGCTTTCTCTTCAGAGACTGATAACAGAGTGACTGCTATGAACATAATTTACCACACAGCTCTTTCTAAACAAGTCTACTTTTGTCTTAAGATAAAAAGTGCTACTGAGAAAACATATTAAAAACACTAAAAGAGCCTACACATGCTCACAGTCTACCA
>NC_048311.1:34906085-34962577 GCF_013100865.1 Trachemys scripta elegans
AGTAGAGGAGCAGGGACTGGTTTGTTGCATGTTGGCTCATGTACAAACCAGCTTCAGATTTTTGTCTTCTCTCTTTCTAAAGCACCTTGTACCATAGTGTCTAAATTCTATAGGTGGATTATAGAAAATGGGATGAGGATGCGAAAGAGCAGCCAGTCCTCCAACGTCCTTTTGGTTCAGTTTCTTCAGCTTCTGTTCTTTGAGAAATGCACTGCTACAGAGGGGAGTCTGACAGTGTGACCTGAAAATGGTGAGGCTCTTTCTGATCAGCTTTCAGAGGGGTTTCTAGAGCAGTGGTTCCCAAACTGGGGTTCGTGAACCCCTGGGGGTTCACGAAATGTTACAGGCAACAGAGGGTCCTGTGGCACCTTAGAGACTAACAGAAGTATTGGGAGCATAAGCTTTCCTGGGTAAGAATCTCACTTCTTCAGATGCACTTCTTGCATCTGAAGGAGTGAGGTTCTTACCCAGGAAAGCTTATGCTCCCAATACTTCTGTTGGTCTCTAAGGTGCCACAGGACCCTCTGTTGCTTTTTACAGATTCAGACTAACACAGCTACCCCTCTGATACTTGAAATGTTACAGGGGGTTCTTGGGGGGGAAAAAAATTCCCTAATGGCGGACAGAGCTGTCCCTAAGAACCCCGGGCAGCACGGGGTCAGCAGCCCGGAGCCCCTGGACTTCCAAGAACTAAGAGGATCAAAGCAAGTCGATCTATCACACTGAGGAGATTTAAACTTCAAGACTCCTTATAAGAAATGGAAAGGAAGGTGGCTATTTTTTGCTGTTTTTTAAATTAAATAGGCAGCTAGTATTGTTTTTAAAATTATGATGATGAACACGTTTAAGCTTTATTGTAATGTGCGTTGTTTGCCTGGCCTGCTCAAGACCTGAATGCTTGTGTAGGAGGAATTCTTCGAGTTAGCTTCTTAAATACCTTCATGCTGTTTCACATCTGATATTCCTTGATGAAACATAGGAGCCTTGTCTTATAATGGGCTTATTCAAAGTGATACAAGTTACAAAAGTGAGATCTTGGAAGAGTGTTGCCATTTTCATAATGTAATAAAAATACTGTAGTGATAAATAAGAACATAAGAAAGGCCCTACTAGGTCAGACCAAGGGTCCATCTAGCCCAGTATCCTGTCTTCCGAGAGTGGCCAGTGCGAGGTGCCCCAGAGGGAATGAACAGATCAGGTAATCATCGAATGATCCATCCCCTTTCGTTCATTCCCAGCTTCTGGCAAACAGAGGCCAGGGACACTTAATAATAAACAGTGTGTAATAAGCATGTCATAAAAACTAATTTTATATTTCCAAGATCACTGCTTTTATAATTTATACTCAGGTAAATGAGAAAATCCCTGGAAATATTCATTTTTAGGAGGGGGTTCGCAAGACTTGACATTTTACTGAAAGGGGTTCAAAGGTTGTTAAAGTTTGGGAACCACTGTTCTAGAGCCTTCTGTCAGCTGTAAAAAAGGCTTTGCTTCTGGTTTGAACATGTGATATGCTGGATAAATACATCTGACTGTCTATCTGATCCCCATTACTGCAGTATCTGAGCATCTCACACTCGTTAATGTAGTATCCTCACAACACCCCTGTGCAGCAGGGCTGTTATCCCCATTGTACAGATGGTGAACTGAAGAAAAGAGAAATTAAGGGACTTGCCCAAGGTCACACAGGAAGTCGGTAGCAGAGCAGAGACTTGAACCCAAATCCTGGACTAGCGCCCTAGTCACTGGACCATCTTCCCTCTGCACTGAACTGCCTTGATGGAATGATTTCTGAGAGAGAGTGGACCTATGCTATTGAGAGATTTGTAGATCAGAGCCAGAGCCTTGCAATGGATTTGGTATTGAATTGGGAGCCAGCGGAAGAGGTGGAATACAGTCTTATTGACGCTTCTTTCACCCACCCAAGCTGATAAGGCTGTTGGAGTCACAATAATTTATTAAACTTGATAGCCACAGTAAAGGGGGAAACCTTTAAAGTGTGCAAGCAAAACCAGGAAAACAAATGTTGTCAACTTATTTGCCAAGAAGCCTGGTAGAAGGAATTGTTTCTGAAGTGAATGTCTTGGAGTGAGTGTGTGTGTTTACAGTATAGTGAGCGCACAGACTGGCAACAACATGGAGGTTTTGGAACCTATAAAGACTTCAAGGCATTGCTTTGATATTTTGTTATTGCTGTTTTTCCTGGCTGCATTATCCCCATGTCCCTTGAATTACTTCATAGCTTTCTCAAGGGCAGAACTGGATCGTCTGCCGGCTCTTTGCAGCAGCACTCAGCCCCAGCGGCTTGTTTGGGCTATTCTAGATGAGCTGAACGTCTCAAAGATGCTTTTTCCGTTCTCTCCCTCCCTCCTCATCCCAGGGACAGACACTGGCATGACTAGTGCTGAGAAACAGTGAGCAGAAGGTATGAATCCCAGACTCTGTAAAAGCCGAGGCAGTAAAGGGAGCAGATGGCCAGGGTCCCACCTTCAAAGGAACTGAAGGAACCCCCACACTTCCATATAAATACCCAATTTTTCTAATCAGATCTTAGAATTCTCTGAGTGTCGGGAAAGGCTCCCACTGGCCTTTACCCTGGGGAGGGACTCCAGAGGAGCTGTTTGTTTCTTTTCTGTTCCTTCTGTTCTGGTTCCATTTCTTCATTAGTGTCATTTGCATTTCTGTTCTTTAGCGATGCTGACAATGTCCCTGGGCTGTGTGAAGCCGCCTCCACTGTTGGGCTTGCAATTCTGACAAGACTTTGAAAATAAGTTCAGAAGAAAATCTACCCCATTCAGGGTCAGCCCATCTTAGAGGCATTTCTAATGGCTGGTCTGGTGAGGCAGACACTGGAATTCAGCCTTCTTAGTACAGCCTGGAACCTGGCGCACACCTTCATTGTTTGGGGTCTTAGCCCATTTCTTGTCTGTTCAGGATGTTCTGGGCAGATAGATTACTACCCAAAATCCTTACTTCTTACCTACCTCTTGTCCTGTTGGATGCTGCAAATCATACCCATAAATAAGACTAAGATTTTGTCATGGTTATTTTTAGTAAAAGTCACGGACACATCACTGGCAATAAGCAAAAATTCATGGAAGCAGTGACCTGTCTGTGATTTTTGCTGATGCGTCTCCATGGTTTCCCCCACCACTGTGGTGGCTGGGAGCTGTGGGGTTCCTCCTCTGCCCATGACAGCTGAGAGCTGGGAGCTGCCGGGTGACCATATTTCCCAAAGAGAAAACGGGATACCCCCAGCCGCTCGCCCGAGGTGTCTCCTTCCCTTCCCCCCCATCCCCGCTCTCCCTGGAGTCTGTCACCGGAACCCTGCCAGAGCCCCGCTGGCTCTGGAGTCCCACAGCCCCTGGGGATGAAGCAGAGAATGTCACAGAGGTCTCTGGAAGTCACAGATTCCATCAGACTTGCATCTGAAGAAGTGAGGTTCTTACCCACGAAAGCTTATGCTCCCAGTACTTCTGTTAGTCTCAAAGGTGCCACAGGACCCTCTGTTACTTTTTACAGATTCAGACTAACACGGCTACCCCTCTGATACTTGACAGATTCCATGACCTCCATGACATAAATGTAGCCTTACCCATAAAGCTTTGTGCCTGCCGGTCATTTACACTGATTTTGTGGAGCTGATGACAGCACCCAGAAGGTGGAATGTGGAAATAGGCATTGTGGGCAGCATTAAGGACTTCCTCAGACTAGATGATTTAGCACAGAAATTCTGCTAAAAAAATGTTTCTGTCCAGCTCTATGGTTAATTTTCAGGGGCCATGTCCTTCTGATCTCCGCGCAGGGGGTCACTGAATGCTCCTTCTACTGGGATCCCCTTTCTTATCAGCCTTGTCAAGATAGCACATTCAAACCTTATCTGATAAAGTTTAATAGGCCTCAAACCTCTCTGCCAGCCGATATTTGTCTCAGTGTATCATCTCAGCGGTTGCAGCCCTCCAGTTGGGAAACTTTATTCTTGGGTATTAAACAAGAAAGAGCTATTTAGGCGAATGTCCCTTTGGCTGTGGCTCTGTTTATTTCCTTTCTGGAGATGCTCTTTGCTCTCTTGTGAGAGAAGCTTTTGATCCATTGGCTTCCCCAAGCACTGGTTTCTGTGTTTGGGGGTGGGGTGTGTTGTGCAGTATTTCATGCTGGTCGCTTTGATTCCTGCATCTATATGGTGTCCCTTTGAAGCACTCATTTTCTTATTAATCTTTTAACATCAGACTACCAGCAGACCTGTGGCACTCTAATAATGTCAGATCATATAATGGAAAGAATGCTGCTCATCCTAGCAGCTGCAAGTTCCCCCTCAGACAGGAGTCTCTGACTGATCCTAGAGCTTCTGAATTCATTCAGTAAACCAGTGGTTCTCAAAACTTTTTTTTTTTTCCCGTGGACAACTTGAAAATTGCTGAGTGTCTCGGTGGACCACTTAATGATCTTTCCAAATGTTTGTACCATTAGCTAACTATTGTAAAGCAAAAAGAACAGGAGTACTTGTGGCACCTTAGAGACTAACTAACAAATTTATTAGAGCATAAGCTTTTGTGGACTACAGCCCACTTCTTCGGATGCATATGCTAGTCTCTAAGGTGCCACAAGTACTCCTGTTCTTTTTGCGGATACAGACTAACACGGCTGCTACTCTGAAACCTATTGTAAAGCACTTTGGATAGAAGTTTTATATAAAAAACCTAAATAATAATAAACGTGTTTTTGTTCTACAAATAAAAGCACACAACTCATGTTTTAATATCACTGAGCTGGGCTGGTAAGGAGGGGAAATCTCTCCCTCTCTCCCCCACTGCGGCAGCCCCCAAGCTGGGGCTAGGAAGGAGGGGGTTCTCTCCCCGGCAGCCGCAGCCCTGAATCTGGAGAAGGTTGCCTCTTTCTGTGGCGCCCTAGTCCTGCACGTCCCAAATTTCCTCTACCCCCTCTTCTCACTCCACTGCCCCCCCCCCACCTCCTATTCCCCCCAAGGCCACCACCTCACCTTACATGTGCATTTTCTCTAGGGTCCAGGCCCCTAATTAGTGGAGCCACGCCTGTGCGCCTCCACTAATTAGGTGGGCAGCCCTTCATTCTCTCATGTGCGGCCGCCCAGGTGCACACCATAGAAGGAACTATCTGCGAGCCACCTGAACGGAGCTCGCGGACCACAGTTTGAGAACCTCTGCAGTAAACCTAATAACAATATAGTTATAATGGGCATATTTTTGCAGCATTCTTTCATTCATTTTAGGGTTTGTTTGTGATGCGGGGAAGGAGGGTGGGGATGTGCAGTAGAAGTACTGGATAGAGAACACTGCCTGAAATCCTTTCTGTGTTCCAGAGTACAAACTACTAAAATATGCAATAAAAACCAAGTCAAAAATGTGTCCTCATGGGTCATTGCTGCTGGTCTAACTGGGAAAAATCCCTCTAAATTAGGCATTTATACCATAATATGCAATGCCCCATACACCCTGATGTGACTGGTTCCCCCCGGGGTGCCACCTGGAACTGGGATATCACTGAGCCCCCTGACCCACCAGCCTGGGCTCCCTCTCACACTGTACTGCTGTGAGAAGCTGCAAAGCCCTCCAGCCTGCACTTTCACCAGCATAATACAGATACGGACACACCCAGCTGCAGTTACATACAGGCTCTCTGACAAGCCCCTGCACAGAAAGGCTACAGTTAAGGCAACTCCCAGCTCCCCAGGTGCTCACCCCCTCTGGAGTATAAACCCAATACTGTCTTGCACTGCACAGGGAACTGTACAGCAGAAGGTCATAACATTCACCCCCTCCCTCAATGTGGAGAGGAATATGCAACAGCCTTTGCCCGAGTTATGATTCCCACACACTTCACTCCAACTCACTCATTTAGATAAAGCAAAAACAAATTTATTAACTACAAAAGAGAGATTTTAAGTGATTAAGTTATAGCAATCAGATCAAAGCAGATTACCTAGCAAATAAAAAATGCAAACTAAGCTTAACATACTAAATAGATTGGATATGAGTAGCAGATTCTGACCCTAAGAGATGATAGAAGCAGACACAAGCTGCACTTGCTTTATAACTTGGAATCCCCAGGAGTTTCTTTCATAGGCTAGAGATCCCTTTAGCCTGCGTCCAGCACTTCTCCCAGTTCAGTCTTTGTTCCTTGCATGTTTCCAGGAGTCTTCATTTGGTATTCTTCACTCCCCACTAGGGTGACCAGATGTCCTGATTTTATAGGGAGAGTCCTAATTCTTGGAGTCTTTTTCTTATATAGGCTCCTATTATCCCCCACCCCCTGTCCTGATTTTTCACACTTGCTGTCTGGTCACCCTACTCCCCACCCAAGATGTCAGTCCCTGCCTTATATAGCTTTTGCATAGGGCAGGAACCCTTTGTTTAAAAGCTTGGTTCCCAGACCTGTCTGTGGAAAAATACTGACATGCTAAAATGGAGTCTAGAGTCATGTGGTCTGATCACATGTCCTTGTAGAGTCATAGCAACCATTACTTGGAGGCTGTCTGTAGCCATCACAGGAAGGATCACTAGCTGGGAGATAAGCTTCTCCTAAGGCCTATTGTTTTTTCCTAATGGCTCATTGCCTTGAATAGGCCCTTCCCCACCCACTATCTAGACTAGGGCTTGGCAACCTTTCAGAAGTGGTGTGCCAAGTCTTCATTTATTCACTCTAATTTAAGGTTTCGCGTGCCAGTAATACATTTTAACGTTTTTAGAAGGTATCTTTCTATAAGTCTATAATATATAACTAAACTATTGTTGTATGTAAAGTAAATAAGGTTTTTAAAATGTTTAAGAAGCTTCATTTAAAATTAAATTAAAATGCAGAGCCCTCCGGACCAGTGGCCAGGACCCAGGCAGTGTGAGTGCCACTGAAAATCAGCTCGCGTGCCGCCTTCGGCACACGTGCCATAGGTTGCTACCCAAAGCATTTTGTCTAGTGGGCATTACCCAGGTGTAACTACATTTGAAATACAGTTACATAGTCAACATTCATAACTTCAGACACAAAAATGATACAGGAATACAAATAGGATACTCATATTCAGCAAATCATAACTTTCCCAATGACACTTCACAATTACAATTACATTACAATTATGTCATAATCATATCACTGAAGAATATGGGGTGCAGTGTCACACCCGACTCCCCCTGTTCCAAGGCTTTCTGGATGTTGTGTACCACACTCACCACCGTGGTTTGAGTGCCTTCACATTTAAACATGTGAAATTGAGTGATTAGTGATCTGAAGTTCTAAGTCAAAGGCTGCGCCGTCAGTAATGGGTGGATCCTTAGACTGATGGCCCAAAATGTGAAGTTTTCCTAGATGTAAGCTTAGGCACTGGATCACCACCTCTGCCTGTGGAATATAATTGTTTAGTCTCCTGTGGGCTGTAGTATTTTGGTTGTTGAGTTTATTGCATGGGAGTCGGGTAGTGGCCTGTGATAGATTAGGTCAAACTAGAAGATCTGGTAGTCTCTTCTGGCTTTAAATTTTATGGGAAAAAATAATGCCAAGAGACTTGATGATGTATCTTTTTTTGAGACACTAGTAAAGCTTAGAGAACGGACTGTTGGGAACAACCTGCCATAGTGGGGGATGTGAATACTGTGGTGGCAGCTGTGGCACTAATTTTGTGGATGAACAACGAAGACTTCTCTGTATCTAACTTCAGTTGATAATCACTAAAGAATTTGCCAAGTCATCTTGGAATGTAAATTAACACCTGAACTTTGAGAACTGAACAATGGCGAATGTGCAAATTCCCCTTCAACACAAGAAGTACGTGGACTGCATGTGGTTATAGCAGCCTCTTAGGACCTTCTTCTCAACCAGTTTTGTGAACCATGCAGATTGCAGCACAGCCACTCCCTCTGTGTCAGGATGTTTTTCCTTCCATTTTGATGTCGAGAAGAGCAGCCTCTCTGAGGATCATTTCTTAAATGACTCAAACTAGAGTGTGCTATACATGCTGAAGTTATGTATTTTGAAGCTGCTGTATGCACATTGTGTCTATGGAAGGTGCTCATTTTAATCACGGCTGTTTTTCGTGATTCCTGGGGCATCAGGACTTGGGAAGGGCATGGAATTTGGATTACTATGCAAACAGTCAGATGTAAGCCTGATGTATTGTACTTACTAGCCACCCCTTATCTATGTCATCCATGCTTTTCCAACTGCAGAAGTTCTCTAGCTCTGCTCCCATCAGCCATTGCCAACTCTCACACGAGAGAATTCTTAATGATCCTGAGAGCTGGTCTTATTTGTGTCTCATACTTCATCATGAAGCTGGGGGTGGTGGGGGAGAGAAGTAGATACACTGGAAGGTAGGGATAGGCAGAGTGACCTAGACAAATTGGAGGATTGGGCCAAAAGAAATCTGATGAGGTTCAAAAAGGACAAATGCAGAGTCCTGCACTTAGGATGTAAGAATCCTATGCATTGTTACAGGCTGAGGACTGATTAGCTAAGCGGCAGTTCTGCAGAAAAAGACCAGGGGATTACAGTGGACGAGAAGCTAGATATGAGTCAACAGTATGCCCTTGTTGCCAAGAAGGCTAAAGGCATATTGGGCTGTATTAGTAGGAGCATTGCAAGCAGGTCGAGGGAAGTGATTATTCCCCTCTATTCGGCACTGGTGAGGCCACACCTGGAGTATTGCGTCCAGGTTTGGGCCCCCCACTACAGAAAGGATATGGACAAATTGGAGAAAGTCCAGCAGAGGGCAATGAAAATGATTAAGGGCTGGGGCACATGACTTATGAGGAGAGGCTGAGGGAACTGGGCTTATTTAGTCTCCAGAAGAGAAGAATGAGGGGGGATTTTGATAGCTGCTTTCAGCTACCAGAAGGGGGTTCCAAAGAGGATGGAGCTCAGCTGTTCTCAGTGGTGGCAGATGACAGAACAAGGACTAATGGTCTCAAGTTGCAGTGGGGGAAGTCTAGATTGGATATTAGGAAAAGCTATTTCACTAGGAGGGTGGTGAAGCACTGGAATGGGTTACCTAGGGAGGTGGTGGAATCTCCTTCCTTTGAGGTTTTTAAGGCCCGGGTTGACAAAGCCCTGGCTGGGATGATTTAGTTGGGGTTGGTCCCGCTTTGAGCAGGGGGTTAGACTTGATGACCTCCTGAGGTCCCTTCCAACCCTGATATTCTATGATTCTATGATTTTAAGATGTAACCTGCCTAGAGACACTGCCCCAATGGCTTCACTTGCTGAATTGATCCAAGGACTAGGGTTTTCTTTAGCTTCTGGATTGGACTGTCCAGGATTCTTCTGGAGAGGAAGGCTGGTTCTTTGGTTAAAGCCCTGGGCTGGAATTTAGGAGATCTGGGTTTAATTCCTAGTTCTGCCACACACTTTCTGTGGGTAGGTAATTTAATCTTTTTGCCTCAGTTCCTCGTCTCTAAAATGGGAATAATAGAACCTGTTGTCTGTCTTTATTTATATTGTAAGATGTCTCTTACTGTATGTATACATAACATGTATCACAGTGGGAGCCTTGATTTTAGTTGGGGCTTCTAGGTGCTGCTGCAGTACAACTAATAACAAGTCTGTATCCTGGAAACGTAACTTGTGTAAAGGATTTTCAGCATTCTCAATCTGGGGGATTAGAGAATCCCTTTCCCAAGTCACATTGGCACTCTACTTCCGGACAGAAGTCACAGCAAAGAAATGGGGCTGCTGGATAGTAATATTTGAATATGGAAAACAGCAAATGGCAGATGACTAACTCATAATATAATTCCTTTCATTCAACTGATTGCAGGTTTCTAAAATTTTGTTTCAAATAGCTTTCGATTCTACTTGCTATGTAGTCTGGTCTGTGACTGTAAGAGCTTTAATCTTTTCTGATCCATTGAGACTCTATTCCTATTAATATAACATAGACCTTAAAGGAGACTGTGATCTCAGCAGGTCTGGAGAATTCTTGTTCTCTTGATGCATTACTCAGGAAAGAGCAGAGCGAAGCACTCATTGAAGGGAGCCAGTCATGGAGACAATGATTCAAGCAGTCGAAACAGCTGCTCCATCTTTTCAAATGAAAAAATGAGAGTTGACCCAAGAATGTTCACTGAAAACATTCGGCCCAGTGAGATAAGAGTGAAACTCAAGTATTGACACTGTTGATTGGTGCAGCACTTAGCAGTGAGAGAGACCTGCTAAGTTCTGTGACTTTGGGACTGTTCGATTTCCCTCACCTTCCTAGACTGAGCAAATACTAAAACCACCCCATCTTTATGCTAAAACATTCCATGGCCAATGTCAAAGCACCTGGATTTTTCCTGTGGTTAAATCTGAGTCTGACTTAAAGACTATTACATAACTGAAAGAGCGTGGTCCCTGCCAATGGAATGTGCCCTGCCTGTGGTGACTGGAGGATTCGTGTGCTAGTGGGATGCTGCCTTCTAACCCACGAATCGTACTCAACCTTGAGGGTTCAAATTAAATTGGTCTGATACCTGAGAACCATGTAGGAAGCAAAGTAAAGGGTTATATCAGTGACCTAATATTGTACCTAGATTGAAGGGAGAGGGATATATTAGGGATAAGAATTGGGAGGGAAATCTGTAATGGGTGAGCCAGAGGAAGGAAAAAGATGTGTGGGGTAAAATAAGCCATGGGGAGGAGGCTACATTTTTTTGCACGTGTGAACTGCTATCGAGTTCCTTTTTCTCTTCCAATAAAAAGGGTTTGGACTGATGTTTTGCCAGTGGTGGGAAGTGGTTGTGGAGGTGGAGCCTGAAATCTAGAGCTGGGGTTATTTATCAGCTTGTGAGTAAATAGGGTATTGGTTCCTACTGGGGCATGCTCTGACTCTGTGTGTTTGTGTGTTTGAGTGTGTCTGTCTGTTTCTCCCTCTCTCTTTGTGCCTCACTCACAGGCCCTGCCATGAATTTTCTCTGACCCCTTGGGGCCATTCCCACATGCTGCTTTGATGTGTGTGCCCAGAGCTTGAATGACAAGGAAGTTTTAGTGGTGGCAACGGGAAACGAAGAGAAAAGGGCAGGGCTTTGAACTAAAAGGGCTTTGAGCTCTGAGATGTGCTTAGTTATCTCCTTCAGAATGTTAATTATTCACCACGATAATTGGGCGGGAGGGGAAAAAGAGAGAGGGGAGGTTATTAAAAAATTCCAACACTAACACGCTACAAAAACCTCATTTTCCAAGTCACAGCTGCCATGAAAAGGATGTTGTGTGTAAAGGGGCTTGTGTGTGAGGAGGGGCCGGACGGGGGACTCCTTTCTAAGCCACCCCTTCCAAATAGTGGGATCCCTTCAGACGAATGCAGCGGAGACATCAAAGCTCTCACAAGAGTTTTCTCTGGGGTTTCTTAACCATGTCTGGTACTTTTTAATTACAACATTTACGGAGAGCTGCCTTTGTGACTGGAGCAGGCAAGCTTCGGTCTTGCTGATTGGCAAAGGAAATGTTAAAAGGTCTAATAAATGTTTCCTGCTGCTAAAATGTCTATTTGAGGCTGTACAAATTCGTGGCTGCTAGGAGAGAGCTCAGACTTAGTGGATGGGTGTCTCTCTTTCCTGGTGTTATATGCTGGCACCAGTACCATCACTGTGTGCTCATGTCTCCCAGTCCAGAGAGCTGTAAGGTCACATTCTCATTTCAAGTTTGTGGACAGGAAAATAGGTGATGCTGTTTCATTTTCCCAGAAGTTAATAATTTTATTTAATAAATATTTATACTAAGTAGCATTCAGATGTTCCAGTCAGGATCGGGGGCCCTTTGTGCTCCATGCTGTACATGCATAGGAATACAGGAATTGCCACATTTGATTAGACCCCTAGTCCATCTAGCCTACATCTCATCTCTGATAATGGCCAGCATTTGAGGCTTCAAAGGAAGGTTCAAGAAATCCCACAGCAGGCAGATGTGGGATAATCCCTTCTCTTTCCAGATCATTACTAAATATTTTAAACACCACAGTCCTGATACAGACCCTTCAGGTCCTGCTATTCACCTTTTGCCATGATGGAAACTGACCATTTAATCCTACTCTGTTTCCCATCTCTTAGCCAGTTTTGATCCATGACAATACCTTGCCTCTCACTCCGCAACAACTTGGTTTCTTTATTAGCCTTTTATGATGGACTTTGTCAAAGGTCTTTTGAAAGTTTGACTAAATTATGTCAATCAGTTCTCCTTTATTCACAGCAAAGAATTCTAATGGATTAGTAAAACAGGATTTTCTTTTGAAGAATCCATGCTTGTTAGACCATATCATGTGATCTTCCAGGTGTTTTATGTTTCTATTTGTAATGAGCATTTTGACCAATTTGCCAGAAACAGAGGGAAGTCTTTACTGGTCTGTAATTCCCCAGATGACCCCAGAGCCTTTTTTAAATAAAGGTACAATATTGCAGTAGTAGCTATATTTAATAGACCAGTTAATATTTTTGATAGTAGCTCATTCTTCAGAATGAGAACTTGAAAACTTCCTTGAGAACTCCTGGATGGACCACCTGTGCCTGATGATTCATTGCTTTTTAATTTTTCTCCAGCACCTATTCTTCCATCTCAATTCTGAGAGCACTTCATGTATATTACCAGAAAAAATCAGGGTTAGGATAAGTACTTCATCAACATCCTTTGTGGTGAAGACTGACGCAAATAAATAATTTTGCTTCTCAGCCAATGTTTTTATTTTTCTTAATTGCTCTCTCTAACCCTTGGTGATCTACCAGACTCACCATTTCTTTTGGAAGTTTCCTGCTTCTGATATACTTCATGTAATTTCTTGATGCTTATTTTTGTTCCTTTAGCTGTTTGCTCTTATAATTCAAGTCTAGTCCTTCAAATTTACTTCACACATCCCTGTTATTGGCTTCACTAAAGATTAGTTTTCCAAATTCTGAAGGATCACTGTTTGGCTTGAATAACCTCTTACTATTTACGAGACTGACTGACTGACTCTTGCCTTCCTGCTTCCCTTTCTGTTCAGTGGCACGTATGCCTTCTGAGACTCCGTTGTTTTCTTAAGTGACATCCATGCCAAATCTACAAAAAGAAGAACGGGAGTACTTGTGGCACCTTAGAGACTAACAAATTTATTAGAGCATAAGCTTTCGTGGACTACAGCCCACTTCTTCGGATGCATATAGAATGGAACATATAATGAGGAGATATATATACACACATACAGAGAGCATAAACAGGTGGGAGTTGTCTTACCAACTCTGAGAGGCCAATTAATTAAGAGAAAAAAAACTTTTGAAGTGATAATCAAGCTAGCCCTACCGACAGTGTGATAAGAAGTGTGAGAGTACTTACAAGGGGAGATAGAGTCAACGTTTGTAATGGCTCAGCCATTCCCAGTCCTCTGGACCCATGGAAAAGAAGCCCTTGAGGAATTTCACCATGATTTCAATAATTTCCATCCCACCATCAACCTTAGCCTAGATCAATCCACACAAGCGGTCCATTTCCTGGACACTACTGTGCTAATAAGCGATGGTCACATCAATACCACCCTATACCGTAAACCTACTGACCGCTACACTTACCTACATGCCTCCAGCTTCCATCCAGGACACACCACACGATCCATTGTCTACAGCCAAGCTCTAAGATATAACCGCATTTGCTCCAATCCCTCGGATAGAGACAAGCACCTACAAGATCTCTATCAAGCATTCTTAAAACTACAATACCCACCTGCTGAAGTGAAAAAACAGATTGACAGAGCCAGACGAGTACCCAGAAGTCACCTCCTACAAGACAGGCCCAACAAAGAAAATAACAGAACACCACTAGCTGTCACCTTCAGCCCCCAACTAAAACCTCTCCAGCGCATCATCAGAGATCTACAACCTATCCTGAAAGATGATCCTTTACTCTCACAGATCTTGGGAGACAGACCTGTCCTCGCTTACAGACAACCCCCCAACCTAAAGCAAATACTCACCAGCAACCACACATCACTGAACAAAACCACTAACCCAGGAACCTATCCTTGTAACAAACCCCGATGCCAACTCTGTCCACATATCTATTCAAGTGACATCATCATAGGACCTAATCACATCAGCCATACCATCAGGGGCTCGTTCACCTGCACATCTACCAATGTGATATATGCCATCATGTGCCAGCAATGCCCCTCTGCCATGTACATTGGCCAAACCGGACAGTCTCTACGCAAAAGAATTAATGGACACAAATCTGACATCAGGAATCAAAATACTCAAAAACCAGTGGGAGAACACTTTAACCTGTCTGGTCATTCAGTGACAGACCTGCGGGTGGCTATATTACAACAGAAAAACTTCAAAAACAGACTGCAAAGAGAGACTGCAGAGCTAGAATTGATATGCAAACTAGACACAATCAACTCCGGTTTGAATAAGGACTGGGAATGGCTGAGCCATTACAAACGTTGACTCTATCTCCCCTTGTAAGTACTCTCACACTTCTTATCACACTGTCGGTATGGCTAGCTTGATTATCACTTCAAAAGTTTTTTTTCTCTTAATTAATTGGCCTCTCAGAGTTGGTAAGACAACTCCCACCTGTTTATGCTCTCTGTATGTGTGTATATATATCTCCTCATTATATGTTCCATTCTATATGCATCCGAAGAAGTGGGCTGTAGTCCACGAAAGCTTATGCTCTAATAAATTTGTTAGTCTCTAAGGTGCCACAAGTACTCCCGTTCTTCTTTTTGCGGATACAGACTAACACGGCTGTTTCTCTGAAACATGCCAAATCTAGTGATTTTTTTTTACTTCCTTTGCTTTTAAGTTTAGGGCCTTTTTGATCAATGCCATGATTTTATTGAGATCTTTCTTTCTGAAATTTTAGTGTCATTGTTTTAGTTTTTGGTACCTTATCTCTCCCCCCCACTGCCCAATGTTGAATTTAATTATATCATGGTCACTGTTACCGAGAGCCTCACCCTCTGTTACTAACTGAACCAGATGCTGCATGTTACTTAGGCCTAGGCCTAAGTGGAAAATAGCTTTTCCTCTTGTGTGCTTTAGAACTAGCTGTTCCAAGAAGCTTTCCTTTGAGATGTAGTGAAATTGCTTCTCTACAGTTTGTCCTATTGTGACATTTGACCAGGTAGTTGAACATACAGTAAATATAATTCTCGCCCGAAAGAGTTTGCTGTCTAAATGACATGACACGAGTTGAGCATTAAAGACAGTGGAAGGCGGGGAGGAGGAAAACAAAGTTGAAGATATTATCTGAATGTATACTTTGCAGGCTATACAGGTTGTTTTTATTTAAAAAAAAAAAAAAAAAAAAAGAGGCGATGAATAAATTACTAACAGGTCAGTAATTAATGAAATTCTGTATGGTGCAGAGAAAGTGAATAGGGAAGTGTTGTTTACCCCTTCACAATACACACAAACCAGGGGTCACTCAATGAAATAAAGAGGTGGCAGGTTTAAAACAAACAAAAGGAAATTCTTCACACAATGCACAGTCAACTTGTGGAACTTATTGCCAGGGGATGCTGTGAAGGCCAAAAGTATAACTGGATTAAAGAATTATGTAAATTCATGGAGGATAGGTCCATCGATGGCTATTAACCAAGATGATCAGAGACACAACCCTATGCTGTGGGTGTCCCTAGACATTTGACCAGAAGCTGGGACTGAACAACAGAGGATGGATCACTCGATAATTGCCCTGTTCTGTTCATTCCCTCTGGGGCACCTGGCACTGGCCACTATCAGAAGACAGGATACTGGGCTAGGTGAACCTTTGGTGTGACCCAGTATGGCCGTTCTACTAACCCTTGATCTCTAGCACCTTACAGCTGAGGATCGCCAAGAGCTTTACACACACTAATAACAGTCTCTGCCTCCTTGGGGATGGTACAATAATTTCCACTTTAAAGATGGGGAAAACTGAGGTACAAATAGTTGTTAGTCACAGCTAGGGCTAGAACTCATGGCTCAGTCTTGTGCTGTAATCACCAGACAACGTTTCCACTTTTCTCTTCCGCAGAGGGTCTTTTGCCTGACGATGGATGTTGGTTAGTTAAGTTCTGGCAGTAGTTCACCCTTTGTGGCATTTCTAGGTGGCTGAGATGTGGTTTCATTCTCTGGAGCCCTCTAGGGTCTCCTGTCTTGTGAGATCCAGGGGATTCAACTGAATGTCTTTACACTGCAGCAGAAATTACTTGAGAGTAAGGGACGGGAGGAGGCAAGAGAGAAGGCAGAGGGGATTCAGCCTCCGATCTGTGGGCCATTCTCAGTAGAGGTAGTCGGAATCTACCTATCTCCCCATTCCTGTGGCCAGACTTTGCATTGCAGTAGCGTCCTTCCATCATGGCTCTTTACACAAAGATATTTCATTATATGATGAGATTACAAATGGGTTGGTAAAGGTAACTGCATAGATGTAGTATACTTAGACTTTTGTAAAGCATTTGACATATTACCGCACAACAGTCCCGTGAAAAAATTAGCACCATACAGTATCAATAAAGCACATGTTAAATGGATTAAGAACTGGCTAACTGACGTATCAAAAAGTAGCTCATTGAATGGGGGAGTTTCTAGTGGGGTTCTGTAGGGATCAGTTCTCTGCCCAATGCTATTCAACATTTTCATTGACAATCTGAAAATAATTATAAAATCACTGCTGATTAAAATTTGCGGATGACACAAAAATTGACAGAATGGTAAATGACAGGCCCATCATACAAATGTATCTGGATCACTTTGTAAGCTGGGCCCATTCAAGCAAAATGTATTGTAATACAGCTACATGCAAGGTCAGACATCCTAGGAATAAAGAATGCAGGCCATGCCTACAGAAAAGGATTTAGGAGTCATAGTGAACTAAAAACTGAACATGAACTCCCTACGCGATGCTGTGACAAAAAGGGCTAATGCAGGCTTAGGTGTATAAACTGTGGAGTAGTGAGCGGGAGGGAGAAGTGATTTTACCTCTACATATGGCATTGCTGAGACTGTCCACTTTTTAAAAGGGCACAGAAACTCTGGAGAGAGTACAAAAAAGAGCCACAAATAATTTGAGGGTTGGAGAAAATGTCTTACAGGGAGAGACTTAGAGCTCAATCTCTTTAGTTTATCAAAAAGAAGATTGAGAGGTGACTTGGTTAGTAGAAAGAATACCATCTCCGGGAGAAAATACTAGGTGCCAAAGAGCTCCTTCATGTACCAAAGAAAGGTAGAACAATGGCTGGAAGCCGAAGCCAGATTAAATTAGAAATAAAACAGATTTTTAACAGCAAATGATTAACTACTGGAACATACTACCAAGAGAAGTGATGGATTCTTCCTCTCTTGCAGTCTTCAAATGAAGACTGGATGCCTTTCTGGAAGATACATTTTAGTCAGACAAGTTATTTGGTTTGCTACAGGGGTAACTGGGTGAAATTCTCTGGCCTATGATATACAGCATGTCAGACTAGATGCGCCAAAGGTCCCTTCTGGCCTTAATATCTATGAACTGAAAACATTGCTCCTTGTTTATCTGTGGCTAATAGGACAGTACTATAATCACTTACTCCCCACAACTTGACCTGGATGCATTATTTCCACATCACCCCCCAACTTGTTTAAAAAAAAAAAAAAAAAAAAGCCGAAGTTTGTACAACACTCTGTAGGTAAAATTCAATAAGGGCTAAGCATTCTCTAGTATGATTGGCAGCTTCTCTAAATGAGATGCAAACCTAGAATAGCAGAGTGGAGGACTGTAGGCCTGGCTTGTGGAGCAGGACTAGAATAGCAAGGGAGACTTGAAGGTTAGGATTGGGGTGCACTGTGGTGGCGACTAGCCCCTGCACTGACTAGCTCAAATCAGCACTGCTATTTCCTTAGTTTCATAGTTGCTGGTCTCTGTGGCAGACTGTAAAACAACTTCTTTGACTTGCATTAATGGAACATTGATCCCCAGCCTCTTCAGGCTCCCTCCAGGAGAGGAAAGGGGCAGCTGTTAGCAACAGTGAAACCAGAATCTGAAGCCAGAGATGTTCTAGGGTTCTCAAGGAGGGGAAGGAAGAGCAGGTGACCCTGGTAATGCAGACAGAGAGAGAAAGTGAGGCATGATGCAGGCTTGCCCACAAGGTGTCTGTTCTGCATATGCCAATGGGACAGTATAAACATGGGGTGGAGCACGGCCCCTGGGGAGACTGCTTCCCACAGGGAGTCAGTAAGTCTCTAAATTAAGCTGAAAATCACTGAGAGTAGCAGATTCCAGGGGCTGTCACTGAACGCCACCTAGGTTCCTCAAATAAGTCTGTGTAGATGGTACTCAGTACACTGAAAACTGGCTTGCCCATCCTGCTTGCATTTGCTTTTATTTTAAACTGGGATCCAGAAGATGCAGCCAGGACATAACTGGCAAAGAAGTGTCCGAGCTGCTGTCATGTTCAGTTTCAGCCCTCCTGCAACTCAGACAGTTGCATTTATTTTAAGGGGCTTTGCTGCCTACAGTAGGGATTGGTGCTTCAGGGGTGGAGAGGGTTGATGAGCAAATACCCATGTTTTCATGGCTGCAGTGCCTTTACCCTGGGTTGGGGAAGAGATTGGGTTTCCCTTAGAGAGGTATATGTAATGTCCAAGGCTGGCTGGCTGGCTGGCTGACAACCCTGCAGCTTGCCCGGTCCCCTTTTCATCCATCTCTTTCCCCTTTGTTTCAGGCTAACCTCTTCCCAGCATCTGTCATTCACTTTGGATCTGAGGAGAACAGAGGTGAGTTACTGCCATCTCTTCTTCAGCTGGCTCCACAGCTGCTGTGTGTTAGCCAAATGAATCGTGTCCGTGGCTTCAGAAAGTTGTCACGGAGTGTGGGGGGACTCAGGGCCCTGCACCCCCGACTTCCTGCGATTCACCATGACTCTCAGCCAGCCAGTAAAGCAGCAGATTTATTTAGATGACAGGAATACAGTCCAAGACAGGTCTTGCAGGCACAGACAACAGCATCCCCTCTCAGTTAGGTGCATCTTGGGGTCCTCGGGCACCCCAGCTCCCTTGGGAGGTCAGAGCCCTGTCTGCCTCCCAGCCATATCACCAGCCAGCTCCTGAAAACTCCTTTGCTCCAACAAGAGATCCCAAACAAAGCTAGGAGTGGAGACACTGGAATGAAGGACAGGAGGGCTAGATGGCTTAGGTATTTGGGGGTGGAATATGGAGCCTTGCATGGGCAGCACTGGTTTGTGTTCAGTCTAAGGTTGGAATGAGTGTAAATCATTAATCTCCTTGGCTGGGTAAAATGAGTGCAGTAGCTCTGGGGTGCAGTAGCTCTGTGCTATTCCTAGCAGACAATTCCCCACAATTAGCACTAATTAGCTCCTTTTGTTAGCAGTCTCAGCAGAGAGACTCCTGTATCCTAGAGAGAGAACTTCCCCAGTGTTGGTACTTCCAGCTCAGGGTTGAGAGGCATTGGTAGGAGAAGGGATGAGGTTTATGTGACTCTTGCATTGCCAGTGCCTCTGCCTCTACTGTGAATCACTATGGCCTCGTCTAGACTAGCTTGGTTCTGTTTCAACTTACGTTGATTGCCAGTTTAATGCAAGTTAACTAACATAATTGTAAATGTAAATCAGGAAGCATTTCTTATGAGATTTATTAGGCTATGGAGTAGGCACAGTAGACAAACATGGAGTGGTGGTCTCTGAAGGGAAGTGTGGAAATCCCGTTGCTTTAAAATTAAACAAGACAAAGAACAAGAAATTGCACTGAAGGGACCAACCTCTTGTGGCTTCCTGTGGAGATGGACAATCTCTGATTCTCTGACGTATTTGTGATGCTGTTAATATTAGTGTCTGTCTCTCTTAGAGGTGTAAAGGGAGAGAACATAATCTCTGAGATGCAGAGATCAAGTGCCTGAAAACCACAAGTTTTGAGGAATGGATTAGAAATGGCAAAGAGTATTCAGAAGATAGAAGTTTGGTGGGAATCAGCATGGCTTGAGAGGGTCACTACCACCTAGTGGCTAACAATGTTGGCTATTGTGTTGGGAAAAGGCAGAAGAAACTCACTGAAGCAAACACAAGGGGATTAGCTGGAGCTACGTGGTTCTGAGGTGCTGCAGTAAAAGTGTCAGCAGGTTGGCGGATGTTACTATCTTAACAAATGTATGTGCTTGGGTTTGTTTTACAGATTGTTACTTGAGACCAGAACTGCTGGAGTCCGCAGTGTCCCCTTCCACGGCTGACTTGCTAGTAGCTAGGTAGGGACTGTGAGCAAAGCTACCTAATGTGAGTGGGCATTTGTGGGAAGGGAAGGGTGGAATCAACACCTCTCCTGGTGGAGAGGGGCAGAACCTACAGGCACCAGAAAAAACCTCCCCTGCTCTCAGGCTTATTGACGACTTTGCAGCTTGGTGAACCCTGCTCAAATGGGGATGCATGTCTGTTGCTAAATCGGGCAGGAGCTGGAAGATCTTCTGCTTACCGACTGGTATGTGCCCTAAAGCCTTTGCTTCTGGAGTGAAGATTAACCTTTCAAGGCCTGGACCTGATGAATCACTGGGCTGGGTATGTGGAGACCAGTGTGAAAATCTTGCTTTCATTCTGCTTTCTTGTTTCTCTTCTCAGAGGCTTGTCCAAATCAATAGTCCCTTCTGCTCCACCAGTTTCAGAAACAGCTGTTCCACCCCCAGTTGGGCCAGAGGAGACAGATGGGAAAAGAACTGCAGAGAACCCAGAACCAACAAGAGCCAATGAAACGTCACAGCCAGTGAGAAGCCCCCCTGAAAAAGTACCAAAGTGGCTGAAGCTGCCAGGTATCATCTGGGATCAGAGGGAGAGCTTTCCCTCCCTGCTCTGCAGAGCCTCACTGCAGGAGTCAACTGCCATGACTTGTGATCTCAGAACTATTCAATTGAATTGCTGATGGGCATGATGTGGATCTGATGTCCCAATTGTGATAAGGAAAAGCCCCAGACCTCCGTAAAAGCTATTTGGGCTGTTTCCGTGTGCTGGCACCATCTATCTCAGAACCATCCCCTTTGCCTTGATTGTGCAGTCTTGCTAAAATTCTGTCATTAATACTTCATTGTTAGTGCTTATTGCTATGGAGCGGTGGCCATCGCTCTGAAATCTGTAATTAAGATTGCAACCGAATTTCTATCAAAAATCCACAGTATCAATTTCTGTCTCAAAATGATAGGTTAGATCTGGGACATGAAGTGAATGGGAAGAGAGGTTCTTGAATTATGTGCACACACAATGGGTCATCAGAGTTCAGAAAGACCATCTAACATTTTTGTAGCCAACCCCCTCCACTCCTCTCCTTCCAAAAAACCCAAAGCAGAGCTAAAATCTCTGGCTGAGAGCTGATGATAGCTTTTGAAATTAAAATTTTACCATTTGATTCTGGCAGGTGCTCCAGCAAGCTTAAAGTAGGGCATCAAGTAACTGTGGAAATAGCAAATCTGTGGTTTAGTCCGTTTGCTCCCATATGGCTGAACGCCTTTAGAATGACTCTTGGCTGTTGATGCAGGTACCTGGGAGTCTGCAGAAGCAATATGCATGATGCATTCCCATGCTGGGTGAAGAACCTTTCTCTTCCCTGTAGGGAATATTTGGTTAAAGTCTGTAGTGCAAGAAGTGAAGATGTTAACCACCTGTCCTGCCTGCCCGCCCGAGATCAGCAGTGTTGAGAGGGCTGTGAGCAGCCAAGTAGGAGTGGATAGCAGTGTGTCTGGGAATGGAGGGGGTAGCCATATCTGCCCTGGAAGTCACACTGTTGTTGTAGGCTCCACTGTTCAGTTCTTACCAAGCTCTGCGCTAAAGTGCTATAAATATACCACCTGGGTACAGCTGGAGAGTGGAGCCCAGTGTGCTCAGGGCCTCAGCTAGGTCATCACATTATTGGGTGAGGATGTAGGACAGGCCCCTGTGACCCTGGTAGGGTTTGGAGACGCAGCCCTCACCCTTTCTCTCTAACAGGATTCTGATAAGTGCTATAAACCCCTCCTTATGTTTTCTTTTTGCAGCTGGGAAGAGATGAAACATCCCAGGTGCTGGGCCTGCAAGATTACTTGGCTGGACTGAGAAGCAGCAGAATCAATTGCACTTCTTTCCATATGAACTGCTACAAAGTTTGTAATAAACCATTGGTGGTCCTGGAGAGACCTGAACAACATGATTTATTTCTTAAAAAAATGAAATAGAATAGCTATTTCATGTTGCTAATTCTGCCTTGTTGGGAGCAGACAAAGTCCCATGTGTTGTAACACTGTCTGCCTGGCAATAAAAGCAGGATCAGGAGAAACTCAAGGTGTCCTGCATGCATGTAATCTGAAAGGAGCAGGCAGAGAGAATTCTTCCTAGCCATCTCTTGACTTTGCTTCTATAGGTGTTTGACACTCAAGTCTTCTAATTTCTGTCTTCGGAGGTTACCTAAAGCAGTGTGGCTGCTCTGTTACCCGGAACAAGACCTTAGTGCTAAAATCAGTTTCACCTACAGCTGTAAAGTGTTGCCCAGAGCTTGGCTTGTCCCTATGGTGTGGCAGTGGCTGCAGCTGCTGGTTGTCCTGCAGGAGCTGTTTTGATAACTCACAATTTACTGAGTGGCTTTTGGTGAGAACTTCCTGCGTCACTGTACTTGTCTGTTTTCCACTGGTGAAGTCTTGTTAATAAAGAATGTAGGTATCTATTAATGGCATGCCCATGGAATATGCCTCTGGACTGAGCTGTTTTATTTCCATTACACATAATTAACATAATTCATTACTCCTCTAATGAGAGCAAAACTCCAGTGAAAGGTCTCTTCATTTGACTCTCCATCTGCTGATTTCTTTGGCTTTGATGTTGCCTGCAATGGAATTGCTGTTTGCAGTATGAGTGCTGCTCTGCTGCATGCATGTGCACGGTTGGGATGCAAGTTAAGGTTTAGAAATGTGCCTGCCACAAAGATGAGATCTGTAGTGCCACACTATCCAGGCTGCTGTATTTTATTTGAAGTTTTTTCATAGTCCAGTAATTCCAGTTGGACAGAGCTACTGTGTTATGGTAATAATTCTCACCATTTGTTTTCCCTGTACAGAGTTTTTCATTGAACTGTGTGTGTGTCTCCACAATTTGTAGATGTAATAAAGCAGAGTGGCCATAGGAGGCTTTTTGTCGGGCTCTTTGATAATGTATTTCTTCCCTACTGTTCTGTTTCTTTATCAGTTCACAGGAACCTGCTCCCTATTCATTGGGCCTGACGCGCCCCCCCCCCCCCCCTTTTTTTTTTTCTCAACAAAGCAAAACTGAGTTTTGTACCATCTGAATGAACTTCAAAGTGGCTGAAAGGGGCACCCAGAGTTCCTGGCACTTGTCATTGTCTCCCAGACTGGCCAACATTTCCCTTCAGGTCTAATTACTTCCACATGCTCCCAAATGCTTTGATGAACATCAGAAGGAGGGGGAGCAATGAAAGAAAGGTAGAAGAGGAAAAAGGAAACCTAAAACTGAGGGAGCAGCCTGTAAGGGAGAGAAGATTGATTTCTTATGTGATACCCAAACTTGAACAGACAGGATGTGTGCTGCAGCCTCTGGCACTGGGGAATTGACTATTTGCTGCTCTAAATAGTAAATGTTCTCATATAGACAACAACCACTCATCCAGGCACGGGAGGAGTTGCACAAGGGAGAAACTATAGCAAGATTCCACTGAGATGAAAAGGATTAAACTAACTAATTTAATTCTAAAATTGTTACTTTAGGCTTAACCAGTTTAATAACAGAATCCATCCTTTCTGGCCAGGTGCTTGGTGAGTTTCCTTCCAACTGTGCCCTATTCTAGAGCTGCTTCTATGTTGCTGTTTCCTCTGGGACTGTGCTGAAGGTTGCTCTTTCATAGCTTGTGGAATAGTCCATCTTAATCAATGTGCTGGGTGTACTGTGCGATGGGCTGAGGGACAGAGCTGCTTCACATGACACACATCTGGGGCCAGGGAGTTAACTCATGCTATTTCTGCATGGGTAGCATGTATGAGCCGATGTTGCTTGACACAACCAGCCATAGAATGGATAACAGAAGCTTGGCTGATAAGAGCTCCCATCACCACTTGTCCCTTTTGATTTCACTGATCCTCCTTTATCTCTTCTAGAGACTACAGCCGTGATCAAATGCTACTGTTGGGCTGGCAAGTGGCAGCAATTCCTTGAGACATGCCTTACTGCTAGTTAAAAAGTGCTTTGATAGGGCATTTGCTCTGTAAGAGTGTCCTGTATCTTCCTATTGAAATCTAAAAGGCTTCTCCATTATCCCTTCTACCAGCAATAACGAGCTGGTCTTGGGGCATTATCTGGGTTAATAACTGACTGGGGTGAGAGGCTAGAGCTGCTGGCCTAATCTGGGGGATGGTGTGTGCGCTTCAGCAAGGAAGCTTAACTGCTACTTTACCAAGCTTAGGGACATTAACGTCCTAGCACAATTTCTGTGTAACTTTAGGTAAGCAACAGCCCCAGGAAGTGTTGGGTTTAATTGGATTCCTAGAGTCAAGGTAACTCTTGCTCCTCCAATTACACTATGACTAATGGGCTGTGCCACTGGGAAGCAGGTGGCATTTGGCTTCTAGGTCATAGGAGCCAGCCTTCATAGTGCTAATTATGCACATTACCTCATTCAGCCAATTCTCTGCCCAAGCTTGTCTGTCTAACAGCCTGTGCAAGGTCAGTAGGATGGTGAAAGGCTGCCCCCTTCAACAGTCACCAAACAAACTCATCCTCTGTTCATAGAGTGGTTGGTTAATGCTGGTAGCCACCATTAAAGATTGGCCTTACCACTTACACACCTCCACTTCTGTGGTTATCTTTAGCCTGCTTCACACAAGGAAGTAGACTTAAACAGCTGTCGGTTTCTTGCTGGCTCATGGAAGTGACATCACAGTGCAGTGTGCGCTGGATCTTTAACATACCTTTCTCCTTCCATGGAAACAGCAAGTGCTCTCTACAAAAACATAGCTAGGCCCTGAGACAATCTTACGCACTGACAACTGCAGGCTTTCCAGCAGGGCAATCAATGTGGAGTCCTTGTTCCTAATACACAGTAGCAGAGTCATACATGAATTACTTAGCATGTGATGAATTAGATAATCATTTGACCTGACCTCTACTAGTAATCTCTTCATAAAGCCTCAACCTGCCTGGTGCTTGTAGAACTATGATCTGCAGACCTTGATCAACATACAAAGGAGGCAACCAAAGCTTCCCCCATCATATCACCAGTGGTCATAGCCTGAATGGGGGAGAGCAGTGCTAGTGGCCCATCCACTCCTTGCCTGCTAGCAGGGGCAGTTGGGAAATCTCTACCACTTTTCACAATGGACCCCACAAATAAAAGACAATAAGCAACTGCAAAGCTCGTTCTCAGACATGTTGGTGTCAGCTGCTTCTGCAGCAGCAGGCCTAATATTTCCCAACAAAGCCAGGTTCAGCAGTGTAGGTCCTGCCTACATGTGTAAGGTTTCTTATTTCATAGCTTCCCTCTCCCCTGCTGGCAAAGGGGACACGCTGTCCCATGATGTGGGATTCTCACACATGCTGTTTGTTATTCTGTCCCTTTTTAAGAGTTTTCCTTTTCGCCTGTGAAGATTTAGAGATGAGGGTGGGGGAAGCTGAACAAGTCTTTGAAGCAACTTGACTTTCGATGATTAATTGCAGTGAAAAGCCTGAGCCAGGGAGACTTATTTTTGATTTATTGATGTTTCTTTGTGAGAACAAATTTATAGCAGAGGGAAGCAGCTTCTGAGAAGAATATCAAACAGTTAAAAGGTTCTAAGCACTCTTTGATGTCACTGCCCTGGAGGAATGCTGGAAAGTAGTGGGGGAGACGCACTGTTTATTTATAAAACAAAGATCAGGTACCTGCTTTTGGCACAGACCTTCAGCTGAGCGCCTGTTTAGTTAAACTACTCAGACAGCCATGGAATTGGGCTTTAAACCCTGCCATAGCAGCCTGCTGAGGTGATGAGAGCCCACAGCTAGAGGAAGGTTTCCAGCCACTCACTCTTTCCACAGAGTGGCACCTGTTTCTTTCACTGGTAGAGAAAGTAGCAGTGCTTTGGCCATGCTATTCATTCTGGGCTGTGAACTGCAAACTGCTATTGCAGGAGCAGGATGGGACCCAGCTTTTGAGGGCAAGATGCCCTGCAATAGTCATTTGGTTTACAACAATCAAAATGTGCAACATCCTTTTTAGAATGGCATCTTACTCTTTGCAGTTGCTGAGGGCTTGCTCTGCTCAGATGAGAGGGGTGAGGAAGCAGCTGCTACTGCAGCAAGATGGCCAGGGCATAGTGAAGCAACAACAATGCCCATCCCCGTAGTAAAACAGGATGCCAGTCCAGACATTCGGTATCAGATTAACTCCCAGGTCAGGACTTTCTCCTCTTAGCAGCTGATGCATCCCATTCTGCTTGATCAGGCCTCTAAAAATCCAGAAGCTGTAAGGAGAGAGCAGCAGCTGCTTTAGTTCTCATAACAGTAAGAGGCCGTTCCAAACTAGTCATTAACACATCGGTGGGGTCCCCAGCAGCCCTGTACGGATATTACTAACTAGTCAAACATCCCCCTGAAGGAAGGGGATTAAGATGCCTCTGCCCACATCCTTATCCTGTTAGCAGGGGAAGCTGAACTACACTTTACATACCAGCTGTGGCAGCACTTTCTCCACGTGTTCAATATCCACCCTGTCCAAGTCCTCGGCTTGAGCCTGCCGTGCGCTGCGAGCTGCAGCTTCTGCACCACACATGCAAGACAAGACAAACATCACAAGTAGGTGTGGAAAAGGAAGTCCTAAGCTAATAGGGTTGGATTTTGGGGTGCACCTACAGCACCACAGGGAAGCACTTTCTCAAGATCCCTCTTGATTTTAGCATCCCAGTCTTGTGTAAAATGGAGTCTTTCGTGGCATTATACAACCACAGCTGAGAAGATAGCTGGCTCCTCTTCACTCACACTGGCTTGTGCTGTTGCACCAAGGAGTGGCAACCTAGCAAGGTAGAAAGGCCATTCCACAGGCAGAGGGTACAACTGCCTAGCAGTGAGGTGCCTGCAACTTGACAGAACAGGCTTGTTTCCTTACACGGTCCTGCCACAGCAGCCTGGATTTGCTAATTGGACTACCCCAAGGAAGAGCAGCTCTATGGAAGATTGCCTTTCCTGGAGGGAAGTTTTAGAAAAGCTCCATCAAATCACAAGCAAAGTGCCTTGCCAGAACTGCCACAACTTTTCTACTTGACCCAAATCTACGACCACAAGTATGGAGAATAAAAGGACAGCTTCTAAGCACTTACCTCGAACAAACACATTCAGCATTTCTGCCATTAGCAGCAAAGCATCACTGCTGACTAGAGGAAAAGGAAAGTGGCGTTATCAGAAGACATGCAACAGGAGGAGGAAGGATGGGCACAAGCTTACGGCATTTTCCTGGAACTTAAGACCTGGGTTCAAGTCCCTGCTCCACCACAAACTTCCCATCTGCTCCTGGCCAAATCCCTTGAGTAAATTAAACTAACCCACTTTAATTCTGACTGAGAGCATCCACATATGGTGCGGGTTTGCAGACACTATGGCTTGCATTTCCCACTCTCAGAAAGCCAGGCTGGGGGGACTATCCAGTGTGAAAAGTATCTGCTGGCGGAATCTTTCAGGAAGCAGGTAGGAGAGCTACAGGAGGAGATGGCTAGGCTTAGGAGCATCCGTGCCCAAGAGGAATTCAT
Organism: Trachemys scripta elegans; assembly: GCF_013100865.1. Taxonomy (NCBI): domain Eukaryota; kingdom Metazoa; phylum Chordata; order Testudines; family Emydidae; genus Trachemys; species Trachemys scripta. The sequence goes on from NC_048311.1 coordinate 34,933,758, forward strand.
TGAGAGTATTCATACAGAGACGTCAAAGGCTGAGGAAACTATCCAGCTAGAGAGGACTGCTGTCATGCCACCAGGGAAGGAGAATATGGCTCTGTCACAGGGAGCACACTGGCTGCTAGTTACTTCTGGCAGCAGGCAGTGCTCTACCCCTATTCCCAGCCCACCCACCATAGTGATGAACTGTTCTGCTGCTCTGCCAACGAGCCATGAAGAATCAACCCCAAATGTGAAAGAGGAGAAGCCATGTACCCCCAAGGCTAGGAGGATCTCAGCCACCACTCCCAGGAAGAAACAGTGTAGTGGTGGTTGGTGAGAGGGACAGAGGCACCCATCTGTTGGCCTGACATGACATCCCAGGAGGCATGCTAACTGCCAGGGGCCCACATCAGACATTATGGAGCAATTGTTGAGGATCATCTGGCCCTCTGCCTTCTATCCCATGTGGGCACTAATGATACTGCAAGGTATGACCCTCAGCAGATCAGAAGTGACTATAGGGCTCTGGGAGTAAGGATAAAGGAGTTGGAAGCGCAGGTGGTGTTCTCTTCAATCCTTCTGGTCAAGGGTAGGGGCCTAGGCAGAGAGATCCATCCTAGAAATGAATGCCTGGCTGCGAAGATGGTGTCACCAGGAGGGCTTCGGCTTCCTTGACCACTGGATGCTGTTCTGGGAAGAAGGACTGCTAATGAGGAGGGGGGAAAGCATCTTTGGATACAGACTGGCTAACCTTGTGAGGAGGGCTTTAAGCTAGGTTTGATGGGGAAGGTGACAAAAGCCCACAGCTAAGTCCAGAATATGGAGACCTGGGAGAAAGATCAGAATCTGGGGGTAACATGGGCTGTCATAACCGGGATAAGGGAGAGACAAGAGAACACCAGGAGGAAATCAAATCAGTATCTTAGAGGTCTGTATACTAATGCGACATACATGGGGAATAAGCAAGAAGAAATTGAAATGCTAGTTAATAAACAGAACTATGCCATAGATGGCATCACAGTGGTGGGACAATACACATGGCTGGAATACAGTATGGGTATAGAAGGGTATAGCTTGCTCAGGAAGGACAGGTAGGGGAAAAAAAGGGAGATGTTGCCTTATATATTAAAAATGTACACATTGGACCATGGTTAAGATGGAAATAGGAGACAGACTTGTTGAAAGTCTCTGGGTAAGGATTAAGGGGGTGAAAAAGAAGGGTGATATCATTGTAAGGGTCTACGACCCACCACCTAACCAGGAAGAAGAGGTGAATGAGGCTTTTTTTAAACAAATAAAATCATCCAATGCACAGGACTTCAGCTACCCAGACATCTATTGGGAAAATAACTCAGCAGGGCACAGATTATCCAACGAGTTCTTGGAATGTATTGGAGACAATCTGTTAGTTCAGAAGATGGAGAAAGCTACTAGGGGAAAGGCTGTTAATTTTGACAAACAGGGATGAACTGGTTGAGAATTTGAAAGTGCAAGGCAGCGTAGGTGAAAGTGATCATGAAATGGTAGACTTCATGATTCTAAGGAATGGTAGGAGGGAAAACAGCTTAATAAAGATAATGGATTTCAGGAAGGCAGACTTTAGCAAAGTCAGGGAGTTGGTACGTAAGATCTCCTGGGAAGCAAATCTAAGGGGAAAAACAGTTCAAGAGAGTTGGCAGTTTTCAAAGAGATGTTATTAAGGGCACAAAAGCAAACTATCCCACTGTGTAGGAAAGATAGAGTATGGTAAGAGACCACCCTGACTTAACCAGATCTTCAATGATCTGAAACTCAAGAGACCAACAAAAAGTGGAAACTAGGTCAAATTACACAGGATGAATATAAAACAGCAACACAAGCACGTAGGGACAAAATTAGAAAGGCTAAGGCAAAAAACAAGATTAAACTACAGTAGAACCTCAGAGCTACAAACACCAGAGTTACAAATTGACCAGTCAACCACACACCTCATTTGGAACTGGAAGTATGCAATCAGGCAGCAGCAGAGAAAAAAAATAAAAGCAAGCATAGTACTGTGTTAACCGTAAACTACTAAAAAAATAAGGCAAAGTTTAAAAAAAAGATTTTACAAGGTAAGGAAACTGTTTCTCTGGTTGTTTCATTTAAATTAAGATCGCTAAAAGCAGCATTTTTCTTCTGCATAGTAAAGTGTGAAAGTTGTATTAAGTCAATCTTCAGTTGTAAAGTTTTGAAAGAATCACCGTAACCTTTTGTTCAGAGTTACGGTCAGTCTCCAATTCGAAGGTGTTTGTAACTCTGAGGTTCTACTGTAGCTAGAGACAAAGGATAACAAGAAAACATTCTATAAGTACATTAGAAGCAAGAGCAAGGACAGGGTAGGCCTGTTACTCAATGAGGGGAGAAAAACAATAAGAGAATGTGGAAATGGCAGAAGTGTTAAATGACTTTTTGTTTTCACCAAAAAGGTTAGGAGCGATTGGATGTCTAACATAGTGAATGCCAGTGAAAATAAGGTAGAATCAAAGGCAAAAATAGGGAAAGAACAAGTTACAAATTACTTAGACAACTTAGATGTCTTCAAGTCACAAAGGCCTGATTAAAAACATCCTAGAGCAGGGGTGGCTAACCTGTGACATTGGAATAAATTGTCCAGGCAGGATGTGGAATTTCTACCATGGGAGATTTTTAAGAGCAGGTTAGACAAACACCTGTCAGGGATGGTATAGATAATACATTAGTCCTGCCGTGAGTTCAGGGGACTGGACTAGATGACCTCTTGAGGTCACTTCCAAGCCTACGATTCTATGGCTTTAATCCAGTTTAACTAATCCACTTTAAATTCACACCTTTCATTAGTCAGTCTTAATTTTCCTAAGTGTTTCCCATGTTAGACAAGCCCTTAGTCTCTCTGAGTCTTAATTCCTTATCTGTATAACAGCACTTCCTTACGTGGAGGATAAATATATTAAAGATTCTCACCTTCTATGGCAAAGGGGGCCAGATTAGTGCCTTTGACCAGTTTTTCCTCAAACTTTTTTTTCCCATGGACCACTTGAAAATTGCTGAGGTCTCGGCAGACCACTTAATGATCTTTCCAAATGCTGTTTGTACCGTTAGCTAACTATTGTAAAGCGCTTTGGATAAAGTGTTATATATAAAAAAAAATTAACATGTTTTTGTTCTACAAATAAAAGCATGCAACTCACATATTAATAACAGTAATTTCTCCACTGCTGTGGCAGTCACCAAGCTGGGGCTGGGAAGGGGGAGGGGGTGTCTCTCCCCGGCAGATGCAGCCCTGAAGCTGGAGAAAGTCGCCTTTTTCCGGCACCACAATCTTGCACATCCCAAATTCCCACTGCCCCCCACACACACCTCCTATTCCCCCCAAGGCCACCACCTCACCTTACAAGTGCATCTTCTCCAGGGTCCAGGCCCCTAATTAGTGGAGCCACATCTGTGCGGCTCCACTAATTAGGTGGGCAGCCCTTCATTCTCTCTTGTGCGGCCACCCAGGTGCACACCATAGAAGGAACTATCTGCGGACCATCTGAATTGAGCTCACAGACCACAGTTTGAGAACCTCTGCCTTAGACATCTAGGGAACAAGTGTTTGCCCATTTAAACTGAGAATCAACACAGAGCCAGGGTGGCTTCCTGGTCACCTCTAGTATTTCTGAATTTCATAAGAGCACTTTGTGGCTCGAAACCTTGTCTCTCTCACCAACAGAAGATGGTCCAATAAAAGATATTACCTCACCCACCTTGTGTCTCTAATACCCTGGGACAGACACAGCTACACTCTGTACTATAGGCAGCTAGGTAATTTGCAGTAGGAACTTAGTTCTCTACAGAGGGAGTACAGGAGAAGCACTTACCTCGAGTTTTGTCATCTTTGAAATGGAGATGAAGTATTTTGTTAACAGTTTCCTGCATGAAAAGGGAACATGATAATAGAGCTGGTGAGTGAGAAACAAATTAAACTCCTTTTCCTGCCTTTCCTGGCCAAAAACTGTATAAACAGTCCTGTCCTCCCCTACCCCACAACTGGAGGAAATCCCCCAGCCACTTCTGAGGCAGCACTTCTCTCTATCTGTGTTTTCCTTCCCACCCCTTTGTCTTGTCTACTACTTAGGCTGCAAGCTCTTTGGGGCAGGGATTGTCTCTCACTAAGCATCTGTACAGTACCAAGCAGATAGGACCCAGGCCTTGTCTGGGCTGCTAGGTGCTACCACAATACAAATAAGTAGATATTTAAATCCCTTATTTCCGCACATTATGTTTTTGGAAAGAAGGACTTTTCTTTTCTGATCAGTGCATGAGAATCTGTGGTTGGAAACCTTTGTTTAGACATACACACACACATATCCCCTCAAGTGTTTGTACTCCTAACAGTTGGCAAGATGTAAAGACTTACATCAACATGAATGCTTCATGTCTCTGAAAGCTGCCATTCTCAACTTCCAATGACACAAAACTGTGGTTTCTATCTGTAAGGTTTCATCTTGATAAAACCTTAAACACTTTTCCCCTTTATCTGTATCTTAGGCTGCTTGCATGGAAACAGTTCTGCATTATTCTTCACAGTGAGTCAGTTAAGTCAATGTCAGAGTCTCAATGCTACCACGGCTGGTTTACACCTACTGCAGAGGATTTAGAAACTCCAATGCAACCCTTTCAGTTAGGTGTAAGGTAAATGCTAAAAGTTGTTGTAAAGTCTAAGTTTAGGGCTAGGCTGTAGTTATCCAGGCCAGGACTGAACATACCAGGCACCAAACCTTAGGCAATAACTCTGGGTGCAGGGTATCCTATCTGATAACCAGTTTTTGGCACAGAAAGTTAAAGGGGAGCAAGAAGTTGATGAGGTTGAGGCAGAGAGAAAGGAATTAGAGGGCAGAGCCAGGGAAAGAGATTTGCATATCATCTGCACAGACACATTAAACAACACTGAACTCAGAAATGAATTGATCAAAGGCAGCAAGAAGGAAGGAGCTGCAAGGAGAGAGGACTATCATGACCAGTGAAAAGTCAGTGGGCAGGTCAAAATAAAACTACAGGTGCAGCACAAGAAGCCACACCTAGAGCTCAAGAGCCTGGTGCTAGCCTACCCGGCAAGACACAACCTAGCAGCCTTGACTGGCCAATAGAGCATCATTGCCGATAGCACCAAAGTTAGCGAGTTGAAGGCGGTGGGGGAAAGCAGCCCACTGACCAGGAGAGAGACTAGAAACTGCTCTTCTGTGAGGCAGCGATGGGGGCCGGGTCTCCCAGCCCCTGCGGGTTCGTTCCCGGGGAGATGGGGCGGGGACGGGTGAGGGCAGGGGGCTGCGCGTGGGGAGCTTTTGGCGGACAGGCTCGGGCGCGGCACGGCAGCGCTGACCCGCTCAGCTGGTTACAGAGGTGGGGGCGGGGCGCAGGGCCGGGCCGGGCCGGAGGGCAGGTGGCCGGGGGCTGGCGGAGGCGTTTGGCGGGAAGCCGTCAGCCCCCGGGAGCGGTAGGGCCTGGGGGTCCGTTGGCAGCGGGGCAGGGCCGAGCTGGGGCAGGCCGCCGCCAAGATGCCCGGGGACCAGGAGACGGAGCATCCCTCGGCGGCGCCACGACCGGCCCCGACCGCCCAGCGCGGGAAGCGCGCGCCAGCTCCCGGAGCGCGGGCCCGCTGCGCCACAGGGCCGGGCCGGGCGGTGGTTAGCGCGGGGCACCTCGTACAGCCCTGAGGCGGCCCCCGCCCCCCGCACCTTCCTGAAGCCGCTCGCGCTCGCGCTCTCTTCCCGCCTCTCCATCCTGCAGCGGCCCCGTGGAAAGGGCGGGCGGGCCCACGATGGCGCGCGGCATTCTGGGAGCTGTAGTCCCATAGAGTAACCCGCACCCGGAAGTGAGTCGCTGAGGCTTCCGGGTCAGTAAAAAGCAGAGGAGGGAGGGGAGAAATCCCATCTGCGGTGCATGCTGGGAACTGTAGTTCGCGCTGCCTCTCCCTCGCGGGTAGCCGGGCTCAGGCGGAGCCGCAGGCGCGGGAACGGGAAGGGGGCGAAGGCGGGGAGGCCGTTTGCACGCTCGGACTCCCGGCGCAAGCCCGCCTCTAGCGGGACCGAACCGGCAGCGGGCGCCTCCTAGCCCTGCCCACGGGACAAGCCCCGCCCACCGGACACCACGGAAGAGCCCGAGGTCGGTAACTGCGCCGGTGCGGGGAGCGCGGGAAGGTCTCTCCCGTCCCCCTGCCTCTGCCCCGCGCTGCCCCGCCCCCTCTCCCGGGCGGCGATACCGCCCGCGGGCCGCGCTGCCCCGCCCCCTCTCCCGGGCGGCGATACCGCCCGCGGGCCGCGCTGCCCCGCCCCCTCCCCTGGGCGGCGATACCGCCCGCGGGCCGCCCTGCCCCGCCCCTTCTCTCGGGCAGGCGGGCGGCGATACCGCGGTCCGTTTGTGCCCTGCTGGTTCCCTTGACCAGGGGGCAAAGGCGAGAGACGGTGTCTCCCGCTCTCTCCCCGCAGGTGGCACCTGGTGGCTCAGGATAGAGACCATCTGCCTTTATGAGCCTCTCTTCTGCCTCGAAGAGCAGTGGCCACAGCATTGGCATTTTAAGCATCATGGCTGGTAACCGAGACAGCAGCACTGAGGTGAACAGGGACAGTTAACTCACTTCAGAGCTGTCGTTCCAGGCTCTCTGCAGACATAGGCAGGCCTTGTCTACGCACACTCAAGTTATACTGCTTTAATTATGCCCGTGTTGTTACAGTGCTACAACACCCTTAGTGAGGGTGCATTGATAGCAGTATACAAGTGCTTATACCAATGTACTTTATTCTCATCTGGGAAGGGGAATAAATAATAAAAGTATAAGGTACTTTTATAACATCCACACGAGGGATTTCACTAATTTAACTGGTAAAAAAAAAAAAGTCCCCTCCCCCCCCCCCAATGTATATAGTTACAAGTATATGAAATCGGTATGTGTCGACCAGGCCTGAGGTAGATGTTGCTGCATCAGTTTACACTCGGTCACATTAGATAGACTTAAAAAAAAAAAAAAAAAGGCTTGACAATCTGCAGAGTGAAGGTGGCATCTTGGGAGCGGGTTGCCTCAGTTCAAGCCCTGTGTATCTGTATATCAGGATATTATCAGAGGGGTAGCCGTGTTAGTCTGGATCTGTAAAAATACATCTGTTAGTCTTAAAGGTGCCACAAGACTCTCTGTTGCTTTATGTCAGGATAGTTAGCTTCTGAGACATAGCTGTCCTGAAGAGTCCAGACGGTAGGTGTTGGGCATGTGTGGTGCTGTACCAGTGATAGGCTGTGTTGGGTTCATCTTTCTTGAGGTTTTGCTAAGCACCTGCCTTGCTTTGGGGTTTGTGGCTGTTCTGCTCCTGTGTGAGATTTTCAGGCTTGATGGATGCTCAGCATCAGAAGTTCCCAAGCTGTGGTTCCTCTAACACTTGCTGGTCACTTGGCACTGGTTCTCTATGCTTCTAGCTGAGCAATTGGAATAGCTGTACAGGGAGGTGAAAGGAGAGCTAAAAGAGACAGGGCAACTAACTTCCTGCCAAAGACCAAAACATGTATTGTGTCAGAGAGTTAATAATACATAAATTCTTTCTTCCTGGGGCTTCACCACATGAGCAATTGCTGTGGTTGCCACATGGATGCAACTCTATTACTAACTCTCGCAAATTAATTGTGAATCACAGGATCGTGGTTCTAGCAGGAGGAACTGTACTAATGGAGCAGGAAGGCCCTCCATTCCCTTGATTTTCAGGGCCGGACAAACAGCCAGAACTTTGTGAAAGAAGACACAGACGTGCCCTTCTTCCTTTATGGATTGGTCCTGGGGTAGTGAGCGGGAGGAGCTGGGGAACAGCTGCTGCCTGGCCAGAGCAGGGCCTTGGAGCCTGCAACAGAACTTCTGGGGCAGTGGTCTTCTCCTTTGCCCCAGACACAGCTGTTCTCTGATGACTCATCTCTCCGCCCTTTCAGTACTGCTTTGCCTGGGACCAGCAGCTGTATTTCCTGAGGCAGCAGGAGGCGGGGTGGGGATAGTTGGGGGAAGTGCTTCTGGGTTCCCGCAGAGGAGAAGTCCTGAAGCAGTGAGAGGGAAGAGTAATTAAAATAAAAATATATTTGTAGCTATTTGGACAATTATAAGATTTTAAAGGTAAATAATTTATTGTAGTCACTGGATAACACATATTTCTGTAGTTAAAATTATACAAAGAAATAATTATTAAAAATTATGGTTTATATGCTTTGAATGTGAGTGAATTGGTTATTTAAAAATAATATTTAAGATTGAAAATATAAAAACTGCACTGCGATGTAGAAAGCACTGCTTGGGTGATGGTTTTCCAGCAATTAGCAAGGTGGTTGATGTTGTAAAGACATTCGTTGCAGTTCACATAAATCTTTACTGAAAAATAATTTGAAAACCTGATCCATAGGGAGAGTGCTTTATTTTTCTTGGGTGGTCTTTGTTCAGCTCCATTTTATAGTCCTCGTACAATATATTCTAAAATAACAATGATCCATAGAATATCAGGGTTGGAAGGGAGTTCAGGAAGTATGTAGTCCAACCCCCTGCTCAAAGCAGAACCTAATCCCAACTAAATCATCCCAGCCAGCGGATTCTTTGTGAAGGTGAGGTTGCTGCAGGAGGGCAGGAAAATGTGTGTGTGTGGGTGGGGGGCAGCGAAGGGAGGAAGTTGAAAAGGGAAATGTAGGGGGAAGGTAGGAAATGAGTCTGGGGAGAATCAAGAATAATAGGCAATGGGGATCGGGGAGTTACCCAGTCTTAGGGATGAAGAGGGCAGAGCAGCCAGGGAGAGGTGTGCATTTTTGCGTGCATTAAACATTGACTTTTCAACTTGAAATTCTCATTTACACACTGGAGAGGAGTAGTGGGGAGTTAAATATTTTTTTTAATCTTTTGATTTGTTTTTAGTCTATGTCATGATTTTTGATCTTTTGAGGTTGGCCATACGCTGATGTTATGGGAGGAGCAGTGGGGCCTGTGTAGCAGGAGACAATATCTCTACTCTGAGATGGGGCTGCACCATGTAACATTTCTAAATTTGGCTCTGTATTCTAGCTCCCAGCATGCCCTCCTCCCCGGGTTACTGGGGCGGAGAGGGAGGGGGAAAGAGAGGGGAAGAGCAGAACTACAATCCCCAGCATGCTCTACTCTTCCTAGTTACAGGGTTTAGAGGATGGCTGTTGTAAGGGCTGGGGACTGAATCCCAGTAACAGTCAACGGGTACATGAGAAGAGGCTGTAGTGAGTTTCTCCCTATCCTGGGAGAGTGGAGTTGGGACTGGTGTCCTGCAGGGCTCCAAGTGGGTGTTTATGGGGTGGGAATGGCTCTGGCTCTGAGCACTATTTGTATCAGTCCTGCTTATCCTTAGGACCATGCACTATAGTCCAGAGATAACTGCTTCTTGCCTTTCACAGTACAGCCTTTACTGTCCACCAGGTTTTCCTGCATTTCCTGCTCTTCTCTGAGGCCAGCTTGGTCCTTCGTCATGTGGAGGACAGGAAGGGAGTGACATTAGCACCTGCTGTGGCAATGGAAGAGTTTCGAAGGGCCTATATCCAGTTATGTAAGGAGAGTGGTGTTCAGCCACAGGAGACAGTCCTGCAGCAGCTACATGAGCTCCGGGAGGGGCCAGGACAAAGCCACTTGAATTTTGCCACCCAGAGCCTTTCTGTGGATACATGCAGAGTCCTAGGGAAGCTTTTACAGGACGAGATCCTGTTTACGGAGATCCTGCTGAGTGACTGCATGCTGAATGAAGAAGGTGGGACTCTCTTTGCCCACAGGGAGACACTCGCATGTGTGCTATACGTCTGAACCGTGAGATCTGGGAGTCAAGCTCACGCTGAAAGTCAAATTCTTAATCTTAAGGGAGTTGCTTTGAAGAGTGAATAAATGTGTGCTTATGGGCAAAACTGCAGCCCCATGCACAGGGAATTAGATCCAGGATTCTTGCTAATAGGAATTTGAGTGTTTGAATCTCCTGGCCTTACATTTACTCTATAAACTAATCTGTCTCAGAGAGAATATTATCTAAGCCCAAATGAACCCACACATTCTGTTTGCATTTTTTACTTTTTTACCTCATCAAGTTGTTTGAGCTTTGAAAGCTGATATATTTTCTTATTGAACTAATCTTATCACAAAAGCAAACCTCCTTCATACCTTTCAACCAGTGATGCCAAGGTGGGTGGTGGGGTCTCGTTCTGTTCAGGACCTGGGTCTGAGATGCTTACTGGGACCACATACAAACTATTTTGTGAGCATGAATAAAAGATCTGAGCCCCAGAAACTCCTTGCACTGCTTGCATGCTTAGGGAAGGTTAAAGGGACATGCTGAACACAATTAGGATGAAACTTTCATATCTCAAACAGACAATATTTTTACTCTCCAATCCCTCATTCCAGGGTGTATGAATGCATATGCAGAGCTTTTAATTTTTATGGGTGTTGCTGTTGGGCAAAGGCTTTATCGGAAAACTATGTCTTAAATATAGATCTGTACAGTCAGGCTTGGGCTCAATCCGGTATCTCCAGAAAGGGGACTCACCACGTGGAATACTCTGCCTCAACCACTTAACAGTCTAAAACAGGGTTTCTGCCGCTGCATTGTCCCTGTAGAGTACAGCTACTTTAGAAAAATAAGAGAGAAAAATACAGTGATCAGAGATCTTTAGGAGCCCACATTAGTAAGAGGAAGGACTAGGGGGTGTTGGAAGGAAGCTGTTTGCAGTTGGAACATGAGGTGTGATTCTAGCTGTGCTGGACTAATGAGGCCACAGAGTTGCTTGAAACTGATTGTGTGCTTTGGTGATTCCCTTGGTGCCCTGCTGCATATGCCAGAAGCACATTCCCTCTGCCTGGGAGGACTTGTCTGTTGTACATTTCCACTCATACGGCATGTTTCCACTGCAGCTGGTGGCGTAATTTCCAGCTCACGTAGACATACATGAGGTAATTTTGATGGCGTTTGTGTGCTAAAAATAGCAGTGTAATTGGGGCGGCGTGGATAGCGGCTTGGACTAGCCACCTGAGTTCATACCTAAGTTCTCTGACAGGACTGGACTCGGGCAGCTAGCCTGCGCTGCCCCCAGTGCTGCTGCAGCTTTGCTAATATTTTTAGTATAGCTTGATCAAAGCTAGCAAGTGTACATCTACCCAAGCTGGAAGTTAGCCCTACAGCAGCAAGAGGAATTATTTGCAGCTGCAGTTGCTGAATTTACTTTCTGGTGGCTCAAGGGACTGGAAATGAGACTTGGAGCCTTTACCCTCTACATGAGAACATACATAAGAGCGGCCACACTGGGTCAGACCAAAGGTCCATCTAGCCCAGTGTCCTGTCTTCCAACAGTGGCCAATGCCAGGTGCCCCAGAGGGAATGAACAGATCACTAGTTTTAGTGTGGGCCAAGTCAGTGGCAGCCAAATGTTGTGTGAGATCTCTGTCCAAACCCTAGAGGAGAAGTGTGTACACAAACCACCCTATCAGCAGAGACCAAGGGCTGAATAAGCCATAGAGTCTGAAGTCCCCCCCTTACTCCTAGAAGAGGGCTCTCAGACCAAGGCTGTGATCATAGTGGCAGGGCTTGTGAGAAGCCTTTACCCAGGCTCTAGCTGGTCTGTGTGTAAAGAGAGGACTCCAGGTCAGGTTGGCATTTTCCAGCAGCACTAAAGTTACTTGCTAATGAAATAGTTTCTCCCGGTAGCTACCTCTCCTTGACGGGCTGCCGGGGTGAAGAGGTGTTTATCGACACCTCATGTTCAGGTCCAGGAGAGGGTTGAAGTTCTGTGTGAAATATAAATATCCTTCTTTTCTCTTTTACAGGGGTCAGACATCTGCTGAATGGACTTTGCTCCAACACTGTAGTAAAATCTTTGGACTTGAAGGTGAGTTTATTTAACTTTACTTGAGCAACTCTGAGCACAAGTCTTGGCCTTCAACACAGAGAAAGCAATTGAGGAGGTTACAGAGGTGCAGATCTCATGGGAATTGGGGATGGAAAGACCCGATGAACCCATGCAGGCCACCAGCTGAAGGGACCAGTGCAGGATTGTTCCCTTTTGCACACTTCCTAATGCGGTGTCCTGTCCATTGTAATTGCCTCGCTTGATGGGACTCCCAGCCCTTCTCTTAAAGAGACTGCTTCACTGCTTGGTAGAACTCGCTGGCGGGAAGGTTTTCCTAATAATCCGTTGCTAAGGCCTTGTCTACGTACAGAAATTGCATACTTTTAATATAAATCTTTTTTTAAACTGATTAATTTAAACTGGTGCAAACTCCTGTGGACACACTTATTTTGGTTTAATAATGACTTAGTTCAGTTTAGTTTAAAACTGTTCCAGTTGACTTAAGCTATAATGAATTACATCTGTTTTAATCTGAAGTGTGTCCATGTAGCCTTTTGCACCAGTTTAACTAAATCTCTTTAAAATCACACATTAACTACACTCTGATCTACACTTAACATTTAGATCACCTAGATATGTTGCTCAGGGGGAGTGGAAATTCACACCCCTCAGCATTGTAGTTAAATCGACCTAATCCTCAGTGTAGATGCAAATTCTTCTGTTGACCTAGTAACTGCTTCTTGGGAGGTGGATTAACTACATTGACGAAGAAACCCTTCCATCAATGTAGGAAGTGTGTGCACTATGGCACTACAGTTCGGGTGCTCATCGTGTAGACCCTGCCTACAACTGGTTCAACTTTCTCATATAGATCAGTCCATCTTTACTTACTCATGGGCAATTATTACTGTGTGTCTCCCTCTTAGCTGCTGCTTGGTCAAGCTAGACATATTTAGGTCTTTTACTGTTTCAACATCAGTGAGGGAGTCCCCTGGTTATCTGAATTGCTCTTCTGTGAAGTCCTTCCAGTTTATCAATATCTTTCTGTTAACATGGTATGGAGAACTGAACACATTATTACACCAGAATTGCATGTGGAAAGGACTATCTGCCCCGAGTCTGTCATATGTTGCCTTTATTATACAGCCCAAAATTGTGTTTAAAAAATACTAGCAAAGCAGAATCTGGGTTCTGATTGAATACTACCTAAAAATACACATTGCAACACTGACAACCAAGCTCAAGTTATGGGTGTGTGTGTTTGCAGTACAGTGGGATCTGGATCCCCTGGATAGGTCACACTTGCCACAGATCCTCAGGGGAGAGTGTAACAAAATATTTATTTAAAAAAAACAAAAACATAAAGACAGCCTTCTGCTAGGACATAGTATCATTCTGAGTTAGTTCCCAAACCCATCCATCATGCCTCGCTCTGCTGTCAGATGAGCCCTTCCTGGTGAAAAGTCGAAATGGCCACCAGATGCCAAGAGTCTGAGGCTCCCTTCTTATCACAGGCAAATAAATGATGATCATATTTGACACCACTGTTTCCATGTGGGAGGTATTTGGCTCCCCCATGTGGAAAGTGTTTCCCGTCACAGTGAGGCCAGGCAGCATGTTTGTTTGGCACTGTCACCAGCAGGAGCTGTGCATTTCCACGCGAGGGCTGGAGAGCCTGGGTTTAGTGGGCAATGTGCCTGGGACCAGTGTTACCTACATGTGATAAATCATAACCACAACTCGGCCTTGGCACCACCCAGTGTATCAGGCGGGATGAAACGGGACACCTTAAGCCACTCACCTGCAGTATTTGTTTCAGGGGAATAACCTGCGAGCTCTGGGTGCTGAGGCTTTGGGGAAACTCCTCAGGCAGAACAAATCCATCAGAAGGTGAGGTGTAAAGTCACTTCCACCCGTCTGTCCACTATGTGCTGGGTGAGTGGGTGCAAGGCTCGGGGGCTTCCTTCTCTGCTGGACCAGAGCTGGGGTGGACATTGGAGAGCTCCCTTCTCTTTGGAGTCTGGTCTTTGTTGGCTAGGGTGGGCCTGTGATTGGGTCCCCACAGGAGCTAGGCTGAGGCAGCCTCTTCAGCCTCTTGCTGTTCCTTGTTCCTAGGGATGTAGATTAACCTGCGACTCCTGTTTAACTTTCCCCTCAGCCTCACCTTGGAGTGGAACAGCCTGGGCATGTGGGAGGAGGGCTTTTCCCTCTTCTGCCAGGGACTAGGAGGCAACCGCTTCCTCCAGTGGCTGGATCTGCGCAATAACCAGATTAACCACCAGGGAGCAGGAGAGCTGGCCATGGCCCTGAAATGCAATTCCAGCCTACAGGAGCTGGGTAAGAGCAACTCCCCTTCGTCAGGATGTTATCACTTTCAGGTGGTACCTTTGGCCTAAGTTCCCTCTAAGCTGCGTGGTCTCACGCAGCTGCCTATTAAGCCCTGCTTGGGGCTGCAGCGGGGAGAGATGCCTCTCTCCCAGCACGAACCTACCACAGCGGGGAGAGGCATCTTTTCCCGCTGGCCCCAGCACAGACCTACCCTGGATTTGCTGCGGCCAGGGGAGAGGCGCTCCTTCCCTGGGCCCAACCCAGCCCCAGCATGGACCCTGCTGTAGCCAGGGGAGAGGCGCCTCTCCCCCCCAGCCCAGGTGCTGCTGGGGGGAGTCCCCTCTCCCCGCTGTAGCCCCCGGGCAGCGTGCACCCCAAACCTCTCATCCCTGGCCCCAGCCAGAGCCCTCACCTCCCCCGCACCCCAGTCCTCTGCCCCAGCCCAGAACCCCACACACACACATACTCCAAACCCCTCCGCCCCACCGCATGAATTTTGTTATGTGCACCAATGTGGAGGTGATATGAAATTCATTCCGCACATGCATGGGAAAAATTAGAGGGAACACTGCCTATTGCACTGCCTCCCCATTTCCAGTCACTCCAGAGCTGCTCAGAGACTCTGTGCCAGTGGCAGCCCTGGCAGACTCTATAAAGGTTTCCTGATTTAGATAAGCAGGGGCTAACCAGAAACTCTGGAACGGAAGCACAGAATCTAAATCTGGGTACCTGGTGCAGTAGCACCACCCTTGGGGTTGATGAGAAGAGCAAATCCCCCAGCTTATGACTGTCCTGTTGGTTTGAGACTCGTGCATCTCATTCCAGGCCCTGAAGTTTCTTTGTGCAGATGCCCTGCTGCCCCAAATAGAAGCCTTGATAGAATTTCCCTCCCCCTCCCTAACTGGGCAGAGGTTGCTGCTGTGCTGTCTCCCTGCAGGGAGTTTTTTCTTTCAGACTAGCAGCAAGCTTCTTGGCTGGGCAGCCTCTCCTAGGAAGTTGGGTTTGTTGAATAATGACGTGATGGGAACATCCTGCAGGCCTGCCTGGCTGGAATGGTTCCTTGCGCAGACTTTGCAGTGTGTGCAGCGTTTATTGCGGGTCCTTCTGCAGGATGCTGAGAGGGTAGATGAAGCTGCATTTGCTATATGTTTGCACCGTCCGTCACTTTCTCGTTCCATCACTCTCAGATGGTGAACCACACCCACTGGTGGCTTATGCTGAGGCTCCTGGGGGGAGCTAACCCACTGTGCAAGGGTGCCATGTGTGAGGAATATATTCAGTATGGCCTGATGGTGCTGGTGCTATTGCCAGGGTGATGGTTTGTTGCCCCTCTAGATTTGCGTTGGAATAACATTGGGCTCCTGGGGGGCCGAGCGTTACTGAGCTGTCTGCACAGCAACAAGACCTTGAGGAGACTGGAGCTGGCTGGGAACAACATCCCCAGTGACATCCTGAAGGCTGTGGGTATGTGGCCAATGTTGTGTGGGCAAGACGTGTGCATTCTTCTTCTCACCACAGGGACATGGATGGTGATGGGGCTGCTGCTATCTCAGAGGAGCCCCATGTCTCCCACTCCCTGACAGGAGCCATTTAGGGCCCTGCCTGCTGGTAAGGGAGGAGTTGTGCTGAACTCGGGTGTGCAGGGAGCTGCACTGTGCTAAGGGGAGATACGTTGGAATTTTCCCAGTTCCTCCCTGCAGAGATCAGCTAGGGAAGGAGATGGTTGGGTTTGAGTGCAATCTTGGAGTGTCATGTAAACAGGGAAGGACTCCCCCTTCAGTGGGGCTTTGTATTGTCCCATAGTGGCTGTGGTACAGTTTGGAAGTTGCCAAAAGCAGCCCCCACTGAGCTGCATTGTTGTTGTGGGTTTTGGAAGCTATTTCTTTAACACAGAACACTTCCTTCACTCTATCCATTGCACCCATATTGTGGGAACAGTCTCCCTAATGGGTCCATGCGGAGGCCACAGAGGTCTAGGTATCATCCTGCTGTAGAACTTCTCTCTGCTCTATTGTTATGGAAATGTGCGTATCTACTCTAGTTCTCTCTGTGTCAGAACAAGCCATGGATCACAACCAGGATCGCCAGACCATTCTGGCTGAGAACCACAGCTGGACACGCGTGCTCAGTAAGGAGATGTTTAATCTGAAGGAGGAGAAGGCTAAGCAGGTGAGTGGCCTCCTAATGCTTCAGCAGCTTGAGTGGGGCAGCCATGAACACTGGCTTTCCTGCGAATTGTCTTTGTAAAGTAGCACAGTACCAGGAGTCCTGGCCCACGGAGCCACTTGCACATGTTGACATGCTGCATTCGTACTTGCAGTAGCACACAGCATCATACAGCAGATTGGGGCTAGGTCGCCCTTGGGAGCAGATCCACCAGTTGGATTGTTGCATTGGAAACATCCCATGGCTGAAACACTTGTTTCTGGGAACCAAAGGATTTCAGTGGTTTCATTTTCATTCATCCTGTTCTTTCTCTTACTGGGACAGTTCAGTACTTTCCAGTTTATGAAGTTGTTAATACATGTGATTTCCACATCCTCTCCCTCCCTGTGGTACAAAGTCTCTGAGACAGAACACTAGCTTTGATCAATGACCATAGACCAACCAGGTGGAGATGCCCATCAGAACACCAGTTTGGCTCCTTCCAGGAGATCAGCTGGTGCTGCTCCCCATGCAGCCCCAAAGGGAGGGTAGGGAGAGGCAAGTCTAAATGCCACAAACTCATGCAGTTCACGGTGTCACTGGTGTTTATCTCAATCTCAGTTCCTGGATTTGATGGACACTATTGATAAACAGAGAGAAGAAATAACCAGGAGCAGCAGGTCAGTGAATCTCTTGGCTCCCTCCTCGCATAGGGGGAAAGATCGGGTTCTCAGAGGGAAGTCTGAGATGGAAGTCTTAATTTCGAGTTGTTAATATTTTTCTTTTCCCAATTCAGGACATCAGCAGCACGAGTTGGCCAGTTACAGGAAGCCCTGAATGAGCGGCAGTCTGTCATGAATTCACTAAAAGCCAAGTATGAGGAAAGAATCTGCCCAGTCATTCCATTGTCTGAGAAGTAGGCTGTACTGCTCAGAGCTGTGGAGAGAGGAGGGAGTAGCTGGCTCACTATTTCAGTCGGTGTTTTTTTAGCACCTAGAGGTCCCAGTCAGGATCAGGGCCCATTGTACTGGTTACTGCACAAATGTCGTAAACACAGCGACTGCCCCAAAGAGCTTGCACACTAGAAGAAGTAACAGACAAGCAGGTGGGCTTAGGAATGGGTTGAAGGGGATAGTGACAAGGCAGACCATTGTGGGGATGGGCTCCCAGCAGTTTGCAGGCTGGAGAGAGAAATGGATGCTAATCATGTCAGTTTCCAGGGCACCTGGGAACTTGTTGCACTGGACAGACCTAGATGGAGAGGTCTGTGCCGTGAGGCTGTGTCCACTCTTAAGGAGTGGCGTGTGAGGTCTCTGCAGGAAAGAGAGCACATCATAAGGCCAATGCCTGAAGCCCTCCGCCCAACAATGACTACACTTGCAAGGCATGCAACTGCATTTGCAAATCAGGGATCAGACTCGTTTCCCACGTGAGAAGCCATAAAAACAAATAAGCCCAAAACTTAAGTCAATGTCAGCTGAACTCTCAGCTGTCGAAGTGATGGGAGAATCCAACAATCATGTCACTGATCCACACTGGCCACCTGCCTCACTGCTGTCAATTGGCAAGTTCCCATCAGCATTGATCCCTGTGGAAGTGGATCTTGTACGGGGTTTTGAGGGAGGGCGGGTTGGGGCCTGACAGATTGATACAATAGGGGCATTCTGTGCATTTATGGGAGAAACTGAGAAATGAGCTGCAAGACCTGGTATCACTGGAGAGTGTTAAGTAGATGGACAATGCAGAGCCGGCAGAAGGCAAAAGATGGGCTGTATAGGGCTGGTATGGAAGAGAGGACATGGGATAGGCTATCCAGGGGTTGGGGACAAGCAGCCTCTCTTTGCAGAGCGGGAGAGAGTTGGCCCATTTGCTGTGTGTGTTTAAGGTCAGTTCTATACTACAGACTTCTGCCAGCAGAGCAGGGGTGTGGTGAGGTGTGATTCTTACAGACCATGAAGAGGGACCCAACACCTAGGTGAGTGGGCACATTAAATTCACTGTTGAGAAATGCAATATAAGGGGCAGGACATTGAAGGAATAAGTGGAGCTACTCAGGCCCCTTATTGGTGTATAAATTAACTGTAACAACTGAAGGAAAAGTTCTCTAAGTGTCCTGTAAACAGCTCAGCGATCACAATCAGATGCTTCTATTCAGCCTTTTTTACAAGAGCAAAATTGAAAGGCAACAAATTTATAACTGATAAAAAAATATTTGTTACACAATGTAAAATTAGTCTGCTCAATTTCTTGCCACAAGTTTTCATTACAGCCAGGAGCTTAGTAGGATTCCAAAAAGGATCCAATATCTCTTGATAATGAGAGCACCCTTAGTAACATTAGATGTGATACAGATACATTAGGGGATACAAGTCCTTGTGCTTCAAGATCTGAGCTAACCACTAACTGATGAGGGGTAGGAAGGAACTGCCCCAATGAGCAAGTTATTTTGTAATTGGAAATTCCAGAGTTTCTTGCACCTTCCTCTGAAGCAGCTGGTACTGACCATTGTCTGAGACAAGAGGCGGAGCTGGGAGGACCCCAAGCTGATCCTCTGTCTCTTCCTATGTTGCTGTGAGGTTGTGTCTTGCTGCATATCCTGTGCTGTCCAGTGTAGAGAATTCATTGGGACTATGATGTATTTTTGGGAGGGACAAAGATTAAAACCTCAGCTGTGCCTTCTGCTGTGTAGACTGCAGATGACTGAAGCTGCATTGGCTCTGTCTGAGCAGAAAGTGCACAACTTGGGAGAGCTGCTGAGTGCCACAAAGCAGGAGCAAGCCAGCATGACTGAGTGCCAGTTGAAGGAGCTCCGGCAGCAAAAACAGGTGGGCTGGATTGTGGGTTGGACGGGGCTGGTCAATATTTGATTCTGGGTGGCGTTCTGGTTTGGGGTGTCAGGGGATGTTGGATGGGATGAGAAGTCAGCTGGTTCCATATATGAACTGCTGTGAACTGTGAAGTACAGAATAGTGACTGGAGAATGATCTGTACTGTGAGTGGGAGAAAGTTATGGTCTTGGGGACTTGGGTTATTTTGAAGTGGTATTGGATGGGGGTGTGGGGCGTCAGGAGGTCTGGGATTGGCTTTCCTAATCCTGGGCTTGGTTTGCAGGAAGCTGCTGATCGGGAAACAAAGCTGCTCCGGGACCTATCTGCTGCCAATGAGAAAAACCTGCTTCTAAGAAATCAGGTAGGAGAGCAAGCCTAGGCTGAAACATGGGATGGGCCTGAGGAATTCCCAACATGTTTTTTACTTTGCTAACTGTGTGTAGGTTTCCAGACCCTTTCCTATGCTCCCACTGGCTAGTGGCCATGCTCAGCCAGCCACCCATCCCAGTGCTAGTGGAAGCAGAAGCTTTGTTTGTCTTCACTTCATGGTGGTGATTTCCGTTCAGGTGGATGAGCTAGAGAGAAGGTGCAAAGCCCAGCAGGACCAGCT
The DNA here is from genome assembly GCF_013100865.1 of Trachemys scripta elegans. Lineage (NCBI taxonomy): Eukaryota > Metazoa > Chordata > Testudines > Emydidae > Trachemys > Trachemys scripta. Next base: position 34,953,489 of record NC_048311.1, read on the forward strand.
GTTCCAGGTGAAGCAAGATTTGACAAACACAACAGCAGAGCTGAAACTGCGGGCCGTGCAGGCAGAGGGTGAGTGAAGGAGCTGGGCAGCCAGGCCTGGGGGGAATCAGAGAATTGAGTTATGGGGGAGCCAGACCCTGCAGTCCGAGCATAAAGATTTATAGTGAGACATTTAGTGTCAGGTGAAGGGTGTGGAGTACCAGGGCAAGACCTTGGTTGATAATCCGCTCTCCTTTAACCTCCAGAACGCCTAGAAATGGAGAAGAGGAGATTCAAACAGGGCTTGGAAGATGTGGAATCCCTTCGAATGAAAGAGGTAAGGACAGGGCCGCAGCAGCAACTGAACCAAGTCTCCCCACTGGCCTCTGGGCTACTGATCCCTTTGGTTTAGTTACTGGGACTGTTTGTTGATGTCAGGTGAGGATCCAGCAGCCTCTGGCTCATCCATGGGAACAAAAGGCCATTTATAAAAATAGAAACTCTTTCCCGCTGGCCTGAGCCTGGCAGGAGAGATTGCAGGGCACCCTGCTGCTAGGCCATCCAGCAAGGTTTTGCAGCGTACTCGGGTGTCAGAGATTTGTCCTTTGATCCTGTCCCCAGAGGGCAGTAACTGAACAGGTGGTGTCGTGATTTTATCCTGAAAAAGCTGTTTTGCTGGAGCAAACAACAAAATGTCTCAAACACCCATTTGTGCAATTCAGGGCCAGTGATTGGGGCTCGGCTCTTGTCACGTTCTAGGGTGCAGTTCACACCAGTGAGAGGTTGTATCACTGTTGTATTATATATAACCTGAGGGCCTCAAAATTTTCTGCAACTTGTGGCTCCCTGTCTGGGACATGCACACAGCCAGAATGCACTTGGTGTTCTATATGCTGTGGAGCTCTGATTCAACCACTTTGAATCCAACAGCCTGCCTGCAGTTATCGCAGACATGCTTTTGTCTTTATCAGACTTGTTTAATGTTAGCAGGTGACCCCAACACCACCCCCAGTCCTGAACTTCCCCAGACCTGTGTGCTCTGAAATGTCCAGCCCTTTCCTGCAACATTCAGAGGAATAATAAGATCCTTTTGCTCCTTTAAGGAGACCAAACCCACCAGCTTGCCAAATTACCCAAAGTTCACATTCACTGAAGTACAAACACAGTTGGTTTAGATTAATAGTAAAACAAGTTTATTAACAAAAGAAGACAGGATTTTAAGTGAGTTCAAGTGTAAGAGATAAAGTTAGAAATGGTTACAAGAAAATAAAAATGAAAATACACATCTACAAGTCTAAAACTGAATCTAGCAAGGTTTGGTTCAAGAAGCTTTTCTCACCCACCGTCTTCCACAGTGGCTGACCTTCTCGGTCAGGATCTCTTCCAGAGGCCCAAAGATGCTGATTTCTTTGGCAAGAGAAAACTTGAATTTTCTGCTCCTTTTCTTTTATAGTCCAGTGAACCTTTTAAATGGAATCTTCTGAAGGTTACCCCTCAAAGTAAAGTTTATTTAAGCGGTGAGGAGGTGACATGCAGCATTCAGTCTGGTGGTGAAGGAGACCCCATGTTTTGTTGTTGTTGGGTTTTTTGTTTTGTTTTAAAACCCTGCTCCTGTTTGCAGGAAACCAAACAATTTGCATTTTTACCAATCCTCCCCGCCCCCCTTGAAGGTTCTGTTTACTACCTATATGTAAATTGAGGTAAGCACACATTGCTTTGTTTAGGGTAGGCCTGTTTAACAACTTTGGCCCTGGCAGGACTATCTGGTTTTGAACAAGTAACATCATAAACGGGGAATTCATAACTTTATGTATAATGTGGCTACATATATTTTACCATGATATTGACTAGTGAGTTATTTATTTTCAGACGATGCTTCACAAAATATATTTTGGACCAAGATTATTGCAGTAGTGTGTATAGTGCAGATACAGGGTGCTTCGAGTCCCAGCTCTATGAGCAGTTCCTCCCTGGGATGTGGGGACTGATTCTCCACTGGCACAGGCAGTGATGAGGAGGCTGAGATCAGATCTGGATTGGATTTGGGTCTCTCAAAACTGTCAAAACCAAAACCTTCCAAACTGTTCTTGGGTGTGTGTGGAAATCTCGTGAGAGATCTGTTTCAGGAAGACCTCATTTCACATCCCAGCTGGAGCCTGGGCCTTTCCCAGTGTTTGGCTCCGGTCCAAGACCAAACTACAAGGTGGCCTGAGCTCCTGCGAGTTGACTCCAACCCCTTTCTTCAAAAATGTGGGGGAATTTGTATGCAAAGCTCTGGCTTCCTTTTTAAAGGCATTGCTGCTCAGTTGTGTTGGAGCCTCCCAGAAGAGTTGTGTTGGGGAAGGAGGAAGCTTTGTTTTCTCTTGCCAGTAGCTGGCTAGAGGGGCGTGTGCTATTCCCATTGCTGGGTGACTGCTGTATCTCAGGAATAATAAGGTGCCAGAAACCCACTGGAATGGCTCCTGCTGCTTTGCAGGTGGATCACATGACACATCACATGGAGGCAAGTGAGCGCTCCATGCAGGAGAGAATCCAGAGGCTGGAAGCCATCCGGATTGGGCTGGAGGAGGTGAGAGCTAGTGGTCCGGGTGCCTGTGTGTCTGGGAGCCATTGGCTGTGGTGGAGTTGCAGTGGCAGGAACGTGCTGCCAATATTTTAACAAGGGGCTTCTACAAAATTTTCCACTGCTGGCCTGTGAGATTCCCTGTGTGCTGTGGGGCATGAGGGCTGGGGCAGAGATGAGAAGACAAGGGGACTGAGTCATCTGTTCATTTGATTTCCTATTTAAACAAAAACTCTTTCTACTGGATAGTGGTGGAGCGAGGTCAAACACAGTCCTGGATCTGAAACTGGGTAAGATAGCAGGGCTTGGGCATGCAGTCAGGGGAATTAAATGTTGCCTGCAGCAGTGATGTATTTGCCTATGGGCTAAGGCCCATGGAGAACAGGTTTTTCAGCCCCCATGCCCCTCTTGGCTGTGTCGCCCTGGAACTATGTGTCTGGTGCATTCCCACCTGCACCTGAAGCTTGGTCTGTGAATCAAATGACTGACCCAGGCAGCCACTAGGTGGGGAAAGCCTTTTGTTCCTTGCCCCTAAGGGAAAGGAGGTGGCTGCCTCACTTTTAGCCCTGTCCCATCCGTGGCCTGAAGCTGCATGGTAACATGGCTGGAATGTGTGTGTCGTGTGTGTTTGTGATAGGAGCTGAGCCGAGTCAAAGCAGCAGCATTTGCTGAGCGAGGTCAGGCAGAGGAGGAGTTAATCAAAGTCCGGGGCCAGGCCAGGCTGGAAGAGGTAAGACCGTGACCCAGCTGCTGGGCCTGTCTCTGGAGGTGGGAACGGATTTGTCTTTCCAGCATGTGTCTTTCTCCAATAACTGATCAGTAACTTGTTCTTCATCTTGTTATCCTAAGTATTGACTGACTCATGAGGGTGAGTAACCCTGAGATGTCTGCATCAAGCTATATTAGCACTTTCCATACCAAGGTGTCTCAAAACCATCACCCCTGTCCCCAGCAGCCCAGCACTTTCCAACTTGTTACATACAGAATTAGTGGTTATGGTGTAATAGGGTGTCATTCTAACTGCTTATGCTCATGGTCCTGGCAGACAAGTGGATCCCTTTGCTGCTATGTATCAGCAGACTTCATGTGCTGCTGCAGTTCTCTAGGCTCAGTAGAATTTTTCCCATATGGCTATTGCTGTTGGGCAAGAAATGTTACTTTCTAGACTTGAAGCGCGTGGAAACTGCAGTGAGACCCCCTGCACAAGGCTGGGGGGTTCCCCTTGTGTGGCATGTGAGGAGTCTTCCTCAAGACCCAGACCTTTTCTAGCACCTTACATCCCAAGCTAAAATGCTTTATGAGCTTATAAATACACCCCCCCACACACACACACTTCACCACTGCACAAGTGCAGTGATGTCTGAGGTGGGATGCAGCTGCTGAATAACCAGATACAGCAGTGTTGCCCAGCCATTTAGGACAAGAAGTGAGGAAGAATGCTGTGTCAAACTGAAATGAACCCAGGCGGGAGGATGTAAATACCAGGACTGGGGCTTGTCCAGGACTCTGGCATTAACGGTCCTACCCCTGTGAAATGCCCATTGGGATCTTCAGTGGGTGGTTAGGGCCTTGCTTTTACATCTCCTCCAAAAGGCAGCCCTTCCACCAGAACATTGTCTCCATCATCAGAAAGAGGCGCTGGTCCCTGTTCAATTCAAGGGAGGCGTGTCCCTTGGTGACTCCCTGCCACCACACATGCAGAATTTCCGCTTCCCATCCAACACGTGCTAGGCCAGTCCCTGCTCGTGACCCTGGGCTGGAGAGAATCCTCTTACAGGAGGCAGAGGGGCTACGCGCTTGTGTTTTACAGCAACAGCACCTGGATCACTTGGAAGAGAAGCTACGGCTGATGACACAGTCACGAGATGAAGCTCAGAACTACTGCCTTCAGCAGAAGCAGGCAGTGGGAGAGGCACAGGCCAAGGTCAGCCAGCTGACCCTGCAAACCGAAGGGTTCAAGAGGCGCGTGGAGGAACTACAACAGGTACTAGGGCAGGGGGAATTCTAGTCATTGATGCAGAGCTGTATGCTGCGGTTGCCGGTCTCTCATGTCCTGTGTATCTAGGACCTGAACGGCAAGGAGCAGGAGAAGGTGGCTGAGGTGAACAAAGTGAGAGTGGAGCTGCAGGAGCAGATTGGACACCTGCAGGCTGAAAGGACAGCACAGGAAGGGCTGAAAGAGAAGATTGCTGCCCTGGAGAGGCAATTGAAAGGTGATGGACATGGGGTTGGGGGACTATGTACAGCACCTTCCTTGCAAACTGAAGGGAGTAGTATGAGGTGTCATGTCATCTTAGTCCCGCCCCCAGGGTCTAGAGAGTTTGGGGCCGAATGGTACAGGCTACTACCCTTGACTATACCACCTCATATTCCTTTCCTGCCTTCCAGTTGCTCTACAGACAGTGATGAATTAACCTGCACAGGAGCCCCTGGAAGTGCCTTACGATTCTTATCCCCATTTTACAGATGGGAGGCTGAGGCTCAGAAGTGAAGTGCCCTGCTTAAGTTCACACAGCGGGGGGAGGGGAATAGAACCCATGTCTCTTGACCCTCAATCCTGTGAGCATGATGCCACACCTGCACACAAATGTGCATTCCCCCCCCATCAGGGTCTTGTTGGGCCCACTAGGTAAAGCTAGAGGTAAAGGCCTCCAGCAGTCTGTGCTGTGTGTGTCTGTTACCACTCTGCCTCCACAGGCATATTCCCACTACAGCAGGTTATTCTCTGGTACTGACCCCATGAGCCAAAGGACACACTCACTCCCTATGCTAACATGGTTCTTCTTGCACAGTGTTATCAAGTAACCACCGGGAGGCCCTGCTGGATAAAGAGAGTGAAATCTCTACTCTCCAGGAGAAGCTGAGGATGAAAGAGGCTGAGATCTCCAGGATGAGGGAAGAGGAGGCCCAACGAGCTAGTTTCCTGCAAAATGCCATCATGGCCTATGTGCAGGGCTCCGCCCTTGGAGCCTTCAGCCCTAGGAAATGAGCATGTCCTAAGGAATCCCAGGTGCCTGCTGTCAGGAATAGGGGGGCGTGATCTGTGTGCAGCTCCTTTTTCCAGAACATGCCTGGTTTCTCAGGAGAGTGGTGTTACTCCTCTCTGAAGCACAAGGGGGTCACAGACACAGAATCCCTCAGGCCATTCAGAAATTCTGCTGCTGACAGAAATGAGGTCTGAAGAAAGCAACTAGCCAAGCTGGGGTCGGGATAGCCAGGACTGAGTTCTCCCACTTCACCGTGTTAGGCCCTGTCCACACTAGAGCTTGTAACAGTCTTTAAAACTGTTTTTATGTCCTGTCACACAACATAAATCTATCTGTGTCTGCCCCACACACTGATACTAACCATGTTGTAGGATCCTGGGAGAGACTGCAGCACTGATTTTTATGCCATGGCTGTTCACAAAGAAAGTCTTGTCAACACTCGACAGGGGAACTATCAAAAACAGCTTCCATGCTTGGGAGCCATCTGTGTCACTCTAGGCAAAGTACAGTGAGCCCAGATACTACGGTGATGGGTAACACAGACATACTTGTAATAAATAAAATCAGCTATGCTGGCAGGTGACTGCAGAACCAGGCTGGATAATGAATTGTTAGCTGTGGCTGAAGCCCTACAGTCCTTAGTTGATATTGAAAAATCCGGAAGATCCTGTCCTTGCTCAGTATGAACCAGTGCCCTAAACTGGAGCCTCTTTAACAAGACAGTGGCAGAGAACAGCATTTAATTCCATGTTGCGGGAGAGGGTCACACTGGATCCTACTAAAGTGACAAGCTGCAAAGAATGATCTCCTGGCTCCCCAAGGTCCCTGACCTGTGCAGTGCCTATTTCCTTGGCTTTGAACTGGTGGAGAGGGTGTGAGTTGTTTTCTTTCCCTGGCTATAGAATTTCAGAAAAGAATGTGTAGGAGACGGCGAATGATTTTATATTAATTTTAATGCACATTTTTTAAACGAAGATGAAAGTGAAATATGTGCCCTTCTCTCTGGGCCTAGGGGTTGATTTGTTTTCATGGTTTGTTTCGCAGGGTTTATTTTAAAATAAAGAGCTTTTGCATTTTGTTATAATACTGAGCAATCATCAGTTGCATGCTTTAACAAATTTGGGAACCCTAATGTTTGTTTTTAACTGTTGTGTTGATCTCTGTGATGTGCTTTCTGCAGGGAGACCCTCTGGGGCTGGCCAATAAACGGGGCAGCTGTATGGAGAACTAGTTGAGAGCAGCAAGAGGTTAGAGATTTTGAGCACAGCTAAAAACAGAAGGGGCCTGGAATTAAACCACCAGGGTGGTTGCTCAGCTCCAAGTCTTTCCTTGAGACCCAGGAGAGGCCCATGGACTGTAGCTGTACAATAGCTGTAATTGAGTGAGAGGCCAGAGCCTCAGCTGCTCAAAATGGAAAAACTGGTTTCTGAGAGTTCTCGTAGATGAGCAGATTAAAGGAGAAGCCCTTTGTATTGGGGGTGGCCTCCCCACATGATGCTTCTCAGGGTATGTCTACTCTGTAATAAAAGACCCATGGCCACGGCTGGCCAACTCAGCTGACTTGGGCTCATGGGACTCGGGCTGCGAGGTTAAACATTTCAGTGTAGATGCTCAGGTTCCGGCTGCCACCTGGGTTGTGAAACCCTGTGGTTGGGGGGGAGGGGGCGGTTAGAGCCCAGGCTCCAGCATGAACCTGAATGTCTACACTGTCGTTTTTAGCCTCACAGCCCAAGCCCTGTGAGCCCAAGTCAATTGACCTGGGCTCTGAAACTCCGTGCCGTGGGTTTTTTATTGAAGTGCAGATGTACCCTAAGTTCTTGGCAGAATATTGTTGGATTTAGAGGAATCTAAAAGTCTCATCTGTGGCAGATTCTCACTCCTGCGTCTTCGCTGCTGAGCACAAGATGGCTGGAACTTCTCCAGCCATGCACATTAGGGGGAAACTGCAGTAGCAGCTCCACACTGGAGGTTACATTGTCACTATCTTTTAAGGTTGCCTGACCCTTGAGGCCATTAGTAGCAAAACAGAGAATGAACCAGGCCAGCTGTGGCGCAACACCCCTACACTGTCCTCCCAAGCAGAATTAGAGGTAACTTTCTCTTCATTATCTGTTTGTCCTAAATTACTAGTAGTGATTGGTGGGCAATGGAAACCTTGAGGCGATTGGTGTGTTGGAGAGGACTGGAGTGTTGGGGCTAAAGGGCAGGGCAAAACTAATCCAGCCTCTACATTCTGACTTTCTCTTTCAAAATCCTGTGTGAATGGTTCTCGTATCCTGGCCTCAGGCCACTAGCCTCCTAACAAAGTGATCTCTTGTATTGCTCTCTCATGCCTGTAGAGCAGCGATTCTCAAACTTATTTGATCATGCCCCCCCTCTCGAGGCAAACCAGCAATGTTCCGTCACTCAGCACCATCAGTGGAATTAAGGCACCAGGTCGTGCCAGAGCTCCCGCTTCCACCGTCGATTGTCACACCGATCTCCGTCTCGCAGCAGGTCCTGTTCCTGGCACTAGTCATTCCTGCACCAGTCAGCGTCCCCACACAGATCCTGATCTTGGTACCGCTCCAGATCATGGCACCGTGCCCCAGCCTCGCAACACCGTTCCCCAGCACCGCGGCACTGCTCCGTAGTCCAGTTCTGCGCGGCACCGCCCTGGCCATAGTGGTCCCGGTCCCTGTCTTTGGACTCAGAGATGGGGTCTAGATACTCCAGAGGGGGGCTAGCACCGGTCGAGCCCTGGAAGGCCTGAGGTGGGGGCAGGGCCATAGCCTTCACAGTGGCAGGGACCAGCGCAGTGGCCATTTTGGACCCTAGGGGCATACCATGAGGCCCAGGGCACCCAACCCAAAAGTTCCCATTCGGCAACGTCTGAACCGTGGGTGCCGGAGGGGTCAGCCAGTTGCCCCACCCCTCGGGGTGCTGAGGAGGTACCGGTTGCTCTACCTCCCCTTGAGCCAGCCCCAGGTCCTGACCCTGATCCAGGAAGGCACAGAGGTAGAGTTTGCACTGGATTCTGAAAGGATCCACTTTCACTGGATGACTGAGGCCTGGTTCTGTGTTAGCACCTGAACTCCACTGAGTGGCTTGAGTTTGGCCCCAGCATCGTTGCACATCCCCACCCCTGCACTATCCACAGGAGCTAGTGCATGTCCCTCCTCCTGCCCTTTGGCTGGAGAGCTGCATCGGGCCCAAGGAGCCTGTGTGCACCTAACTGGGGAGGGATGTTTCTGGCTGTGGAGGTTTGGGCTGATGTCCCAACACTGTCCTTATTGCAGATTTTTTGTAAATTTGGCCTGTAGAACTCATTGCCACATGATAGAGGGTGAGTGGCCCTGGGTGGGGTGTCCCCCTCTGCCCTGTGTTCAGCGCACAGGGACCAGAGCTGGGCTGGAGCTGCCCTGGACAGCGGGGGCGGAGCTGGGAGGGCGGGGTGGGGCGGGGCTGGGCCCCATGGTGCTGAATGAGGCCAGGGAGACCCTAGCACGGGGCGGGGAGGGCACTGGGGGCAGGGTTGGCCCCGTGGTGCTGGGTGTGGCCAGGGAGACCCTAGCAAGGGGT
>NC_048311.1:35328379-35366139 GCF_013100865.1 Trachemys scripta elegans
CTCCCCAGATGTTAGTCTTCATGCCAATAAAGCTATGGCAGGGTCTGTCTCACATTATTTAAAAATATTGCAGGCTTCCTATAGAACAAAACAAGCTAGATTTGTTACAGAGTAGCAGCCTTGTTAGTCTGTATCTGCAAAAAGAACAGGAGTACTTGTGGCACCTTAGAGACTAACAAATATGCATATCCATATGCATCCGAAGAAGTGGGCTGTAGTCCACGAAAGCTTATGCTCTAATAAATTTGTTAGTCTCTAAGGTGCCACAAGTACTCCTGTTCTTCTTTTGAAGAAAGATATAGTGAAAGAAGGAACAAAGCAGAAGTGGAATAGAAAAGTAAAAGATTACATGGAAGAAAAAATGTTGTTCAAGACTTAATTATCTTGACTAAGTATACCGCATCATCATATTTCCACCTCAGAATTACAGCAACTGCTATATTTCTACAATATTAGATCCTCTAAGCAGTAAAAAAATAAAACAAACAAAACTAAAATGCATAAGCCATGTTTTCTAGATTGCACAAGACTTTTGAATTCTGCAGTTAAAATTACTAAGATAATTTTAAGATCCTTTAAGACCCTGAATATTATACTACCTGTAATCATGTCTAATGCAAATATAGGAAATTGTTGACTGCTTTAGTGAAACAAATATATAGCATATGTTCCACCAAATAGCACACACGACCCTTTGGGCTCCTACTGTATACTGAACATCTTCTCATATGGCTCTTTAATACAGCCCTGGCATTAAAAGGCTTGCCACTGGGCATACACAAAGAAATAGAAAGATGGAGATTAAACAAAAATATTGTCCTTGTTCAGTTCTTTAGAGATCAATATGATACTTTGTTATATATTGAACTGATATCGTAAGACAAAGGCCTTATGAGTGGTGCCTCCAACAAAGCGAAAAGGTAGGAACTACATACCTAAATATTCTAAACTCCTTTATAAAATAAGAAAGTGAATATTCTTCAGTATGAAATCCCATTGATAAACTGGTAAACTGACATAGGAAGGTACAACAGCCTGATCAAAATAAGTACTCTCAAATTAAACCCCTCCCTTTCCCATAAAAAGGTGTTTATTCTGTACCTGTGAAGTTGACATGCGAGAAGTATCTTGGCGGCCTGTTAAATCAGACGAAGAGATATTGACAGGGGCACCACGATGCAATCTCATACTCACTTTCCGTTCTCGCTCCATTCCAGACACTGGCCGAGGAGAGGCGTTAGCTGTGAGAAAGACTGTATTAGCCTTATCATTTAACTTTCTTGTAATACAGTTTTAAACAGGATTTCAAGAGGTGCTAGTTTTTAAGACCTTTTAAAAAAACAAACAAACAAACAAACAAAAAAAACTGTTTCACCAGGGAATGGACAAACACCTAAATCCCTTTTGCAGTGACAGTAGGCAGAAACAGCAGTTAAGTTATATGTAATAACCAGGCGTTGGATTTGAGCACAACGGGGAAAGAGGGGGAAGAAAAAAAAAAAGTATACACTCATTTAAACTGGACAGAAGACAGCTCAAGATTTAAGAACAAAAGAGCTGCCATACTGGTTCAGACCATGGCTCATCCTGCCCAGCACCCTGTCTCCAGGGCAATTATGAAGTGATCCATCCCTATCTACCCCTTCTGGCTTCTGATATTCAGAGGTTTAGGGTCACCCTGACCATGGTGTTGTGTCCCTGACCATCATGGGTAATAGCTATTTATGGATCTATCCTACATGAACTTAGTCATTTTTTTTTTTAAACACTTATACTTTTGGGGATCACAACATTCCATGACAATGAGTTCCACAGGTTAATTGTGCTTCATGTGAAGAAGTACTTCCTCTTGTTTGTGTTAAACCTGCTACCTATTATTTTCATTGGGTGACCTCTGGTTTATGTAGGAAAGGGTAAATAACACTCCTTTATTCACTTTTTCCACACTATTTATGATTTTATAGACCTATCAGATTCCCCCCCTCCCCTTTTTTCTAAGCTGAACAGCCCTAATCTTTTTAGTTCCTCGTATGGAAGTTTCCATATCCTTGATCACCTTTGTTGCTTTTCTTTGAACCTTTTCCAGTTTTTTGGAGATGGGGTGACCAGAACTGGACACAGTATTCAAGGTGTAGGCGCACCATATATTTATGTAGGAGCATTATGATTCTATAATTATGATATTTTCTGTCTTATTTTCTATACCTTTCCTAATAGCTCCTAACAGACTTTTAGCCTTTTTGACTGCTGCTGTGTATTGAATGGACGTTTTCAGAGAGCTGTCCACAGTGAGGCCACGATCTCTTTCTTGGGTGGCAATAGCTAATTCACTATGTATATATAGCTGGGATTATTTTTTCCAATGTTCATTATGGGGGGAGGGATAGCTCAGTGGTTTGAGCATTGGACTGCTAAACCCAGGGTTGTGAGTTCAATCCTTGAGGGGGCAACTTAGGGATCTGAGGCAAAATCAGTACTTGGTCCTGCTAGTGAAGGCAGGGGGCTGGACTCGATGACCTTTCAAGGTCCCTTCCAGTTCTAGGAGATAGGATATCTCCATTATTACAAAATTATTACTTTGCACTTAACATTGAATTTGATCTGCCATCTTGTTGCCCAGCCACCCAGCTTTGTGAGATCCCTGTGTAACTCCTCAGAGTCTGCTTTGGACTTGACTATCTTGAATTAATTCTGTATTGTCCAGAAACATTGCCACTTCTGTTCGTCCCCTTTTGCAGATCATTCATTAGTATGTTGAACAGATACAGATCGCTGGGGGACCCCGCTATTCACCTCTTTCCACTAGGAAAATTGATTATTTATTCCTACCCTTCAACAAACCCTTTAAACCTGTTTTATTTTGTAGAAGACAAACAGGACTGTCTCAATCTCAGATCAAGTATAAAACATCAAGCCCTAGAAACTCATGAGCTATGCTGTCAAATATCAGAGGGGTAGCCATGTTAGTATGGATCTGTAAAAAGCGCAAAGAGTCCTGTAGCACCTTATAGACTAACAGATGTATTAGATCGTAAGCTTTCGTGGGTGAATACCCACTTCGTCAAATGTCGCTTTATGAGCTATGCTGTTAGCTGAGGGACCAGCAGTCAGTTGCACCAGATGCTGTTCTCCTGTGACAAGAAATCTTGTATTGGAGGAAGCAGGGATAAGAGGGAAGGGAAGATCAATCTTTGGACAGATGCAGGAACTTTGATATAACCAAGTCTGCTGTGTCCAGGTTGGTGAGACTAAGATCATGCTGGGTCTCTTCTGCCAAATCTCCATAAATATTTCAAGGATGAATGGAAATGTGGAGGAAAGGTGTAAGAGGACCTCTTTCTTGTCAGTGTAAAAAAGGTGTCTAATACACATGGGATCCCTGCTTGGTCTCAAACAGATCTTCACATGAGCCACCAAAGATCTGAATGCTCACTTGTAATGGATGATGTGTCCCCTTCCATTTGATGTAAGCAACTTTTTTTTTTTTTTTAAAGTGTCAAGTGCAGAGCAGATATTATTTTAATGAACCATCCACTTTGACTGATTACTTTCTGACAGAGGCAACACAATTATGTTTCTGATCTGTGGTGAAAAGATTTGTAAGCCAACCTGATGGCCCTCAGCTGTAGCAAATTTATGTGGAGCTGCTGCTCGTTAGGCTTCCGAAGACCACAGACAGAGATCCTAAATGCGTTCCCCATCCTAGACTGGAGGCATTCATTATATTTGTTATCAGAACTGGTTGAGATAAATGCATTTAAGACATTCCCTGGTTTTAGCCACTACCATAGGTAGGTATGAGGGAGAAACCGATAATAAAATGGGACATGATAGAAGTATATAAAATAATGGTCTAGAGAATGTAGATTAGAAGCTTCTGTTTTCCCCATCTCATAACACAAGAACAGGGGACATACAATGATATAAGGAAATGCTCTTTTGTTTAATGCATAATTTGACTGTGGAAACTGCCACAGGATGTTGATGAGGCTACTACTTTAGCACACTTCAGAAAGAGCAAACATTTATATGGATACAAAGAATATCCAGAGTTATAATATTAAAGAGTATGGAAGGATTATAAAACTTGTGCTTCAGAGTTTAACCCAATTTCTCATGGATTGGTAACTGGTTAAAAGATAGGAAACAAAGGGTAGGTATAAATGGTCAGTTTTCAGAATGGAGAGAGGTAAATAGTGGTGTCCCCCAGGGGTCTGTTCTGGGACCAGTCCTATTCAACATATTCATAAATGATCTGGAAAAATGGGTAAACAGTGAGGTGCTAAAATTTGCAGAGGATACAAAATTACTAAAGAGAGTTAAGACCCAGGCAGACTGCAAAGAGCTACAAAAGGATCTCTCAAAACGGGGTGACTGGGCAACAAAATGGCAGATGAAATTTAATGTTGATAAATGCAAAGTAATGCACATTGGAAAGAATAATCCCAATTATACCTATAAAATGATGGTGTCTAAATTAGCTGTTACCACTCAAGAAAGAGATCTTGGAGTCAATGTGGATAGTTCTCTGAAAACATCCACTCAATGTGCAGCGGCACTCAAAAGGCAAACAGAATGCTGGGAATAATTAAGAAAGGGATTGATAATAGGACAGAAAATATCATGTTGCCTCTATAGAAATCCATGGTACGCTCACATCTTGAACAATATGTGCAGATGTGGTTGCCTCATCTCAAAAAAGATATATTGGAATTGAAAAAGGTTCCGAAAAGGGTAACAAAAATTATTAGGGGTATGGAATGGCTTTTATATGAGGAGAGATTAAGACAGACTTTTCAGTTTATGAAAGACGGCTAAGGGGAGATATGATTGAGGTCTATAAAATCATAACTGGTGTAGAGAAAGTAGATAAGAAAGGGTTGTTTACTACTTCTCATAACACAAGAGCTAGGGATCACCAAATGAAATTAACAGGCAGCAGGTTTAAAACAAATAAAAGGAAGTACACAACGCACAGTCAACCTGTGGAACTTCTTGCCAGAGGATGTTGTGAAGGCCAAGACCATAACAGGGTTAAAAAAAGAACTAGATAAATTCATGGAGGATAGGTCCATCAATGGCTATTAGCCAGGATGGGCAGGGATGGTGTCCCTAGCCTCTGTTTGCCAGAAGCTGGGAATGAGTGACAGGGGATGGATCACTTGATGATTACCTGTTCTGTTCATTCCCTCTGGGGCACCTGGCATTGGCCACTATTGGAATACAGGATACTGGGGGCTAGATGCACCTTTGGTCTGACCCAGTAGGGCCATTCTTATGTTCATTAGGGAATAGGATAAAACTTTCGGGGGGGGGGGGGGGAGCACGAAGAGGGGCAGATTATCCCACATCTGTCTACTGAGGGCTTTCTCACCCCTTCCTGTGAAGCATCTAGTACTGACTACAGTCTAAACAACAAAGAGTCCTTGTGGCACTTTAACAAAATAAATGTGTTAGTCTCTACTTTCTAAGGTGCCACAAGGACTCCTCATTGTTTTTGCTGATACAGACTAACACGGCTACCACTCTGAAACAGAATGCTAAACTAGATGGATCACATGTCTGATTTGGCAATTCCTAATTTTGGGTAAGACCAAATGTGAATTAAAATATCAAAAATTTGAAAAAGTGAACTTTTCAGCCTAAAACTGATATTGAGATTTGTTTGTGTAACATGAAGTAAAAAGGGAGAGGTTGGTTCCAGCAGGAGGATGGGCCTTGAGGGAGCTCTGTGTTTCCCTTCAACTACTGCTCTAATATGTTCAGTAGCAGCATGTCTTAACACATGATTTCTGCGGTGAGGTTCTATGGAGGTAATGCCATGAAAAAGAAATTGATTTTATTATCTGAATAAGTGGAAGTCAGTACGGAACTACTGATCTGTTATGTAGCAGCAAGCTCAAAGTGTATCTGAAGTCATTTCAGTTTGCCACTGTGCTGGAAATCTATTTTCTCATAACTATGCTGAGGTGCAATAAAAGAAGATCTAAGCCCAACTTCAGTACACTAGGCGATTAAATCTTTAACAAAGCCTTAAAGGAAAAAATAATAGATCAGTCCTATGGAACCGTATGTTATTCCTTACATAAGTAGAAAATCATTTTGGTATACAATTAAAATAAAATCACCACTAGGGAAAATCTCTTTACATACAATTTTTTTTTTTACATTTATTAGTTTGAAGTGGGGACTCAGCAAAACACATAAAAATGTAATGACTTTATAAATGGAATGTCCTGAGAACAAGTTCACTTGGAAAAGGTGATCCTTCTAGAGTGAGTAAAGTGTGTAATTGTTCCCAAACCACAGCAGGTATTTAAGGCAACAATCTAAATCAGACTAGCACGTAGCAAGGCAATTATTATGCGCAGCAGAAAGGAAAACCTGTCCAGTAATTTATGGAAAGAACAGCATTTACAGAGAGTATATTTATAAAATATTTCCCTAATCCTGGTTATTTACTCAAGTTGATTTTGAAGGAGGGCAAAATGGTATAGTTCAGTAACCAGGAAGTAGCTGAAGAATAGCATAGTCTGCAAGATGAGTCTGCTCCAGGAATTTGATTACTTACCAGTATGTGAAGTTGGAGTAAGGGGAGGAGGAGGAGCTACGTCTTGCGTTCCCCTCAGCCTCCCAGAGGCAGTGGAGGGTAAACCACGTACTGCAGGATTTCGTGTATGTCTCAATCTTTCCTCTCGTTCTCTCCTTTCACGTTCAGCATCTTCAGCGGCTCTGCTTGCACCCTGTAAGTCATGAAACTAGTTAACAATTAGGGTGAGTATTGAGCTTAGTACTCCATTTCATATAAATACTAATTACTAAAATAACATTTAACATGTATCAGAGGGGTAGCCGTGTTTGTTGCTTTTTACAGATCCAGACTGAGTCCTGTGGCACCTTTAAGACTAACGGATGTATTGGAGCATAAGCTTTCGTGGGTGGATGCATCCAACGAAGTGGGCATTCACCCACGAAAGCTTATGCTCCAATACATCTGTTAGTCTTAAAGGTGCCACAGGATTCTGTTGCATTTAACACATGGCATGTGAAATGGAACCTGACAGTTTGTTCCTGTAAGTTCTCATAAAAACTATGGTATTGAATTTAATTTGTATTTCATTATAACATCCAGATATTATAGTTATGAGGAGGACTGGGGTGTCAGAAATCCTATCTAACATGTCCATTGTCATGGCATCTGGGTACCTCACAATAGTTACAAGTAACAGTAATTGCCTTCTTCCAAAAATTCAGAAGGTGACCTCACAAACCCCAGAACCTGCTTTGATGGGAAAATACCAAATAAAGATCTGGTTGTACTTGATCTTACTTTGTACCCTAAAGCTGATCACACTCGCAGACCACAAGAGGAGTGGAATTCATTGGTGAAGGACTTGACTGAGAACACACTTTTCCTGGGTCTGAAAAACACACCAGAAACAACCCTGCTGATATTAGGGCTTGTCGTCACTACGGGGAGATCGACGCTGATGCAATCGATGAAGCACGGGTCAACTTAGCGGGTCTAGTGAAGCCCTGCTAAATCAACGGGCGGAGCGCTCTCTGGTTGACTCCGGTAGTCCAGCTCTCTGAGAAGAGTAAGGGAAGTCAACTGTAGAGTGTCTCCCATCGACACAGCGCAGTGAAGACACCAGGGTAAGTCAACCAAAGCTACATCGAATCCAGCTACGTTATTCACTTAGCTGAAGTAGCATAACTTTGGTTGACTTATCCCAGTAGCGAAGACAAGGCCTTAGCCATTGTGACAGGACATAGTGGAAAAGCAATCTTTAGGGTTCCATGTCACTCAAGACTTACATCAATCAGCACTTGAAGCTGCACTCAGAAGTATGAAACACTGGTATAATATACTCTTAGAAAATCACCCTCTCAAGAGCTGAACCATTTCATTCTCCACAAGCTGAGTCCGCTTGAAACTCTTAGGGAAGCTACTGGCAGAGGACATTGCAGTAATCTAGTTTTGAAGTGAAAAACAAGGATCACCATTAGGTCAGCATCTGATTAGAAGCTGGTTCCAGCTACTGCCAACTTCCAAAAAATCCAGGAGTAGGGCACTGAACAAAGAATAATCTGAACTGGCAAACTAAGTTATGTAACTTGCACAAATTTCTGTACATCTCATTCAATCCATATAAAATGCAACTGCTAA
This sequence comes from Trachemys scripta elegans, assembly GCF_013100865.1. NCBI lineage: Eukaryota > Metazoa > Chordata > Testudines > Emydidae > Trachemys > Trachemys scripta. Next base: position 35,336,550 of record NC_048311.1, read on the forward strand.
GCTCTCCTTACCAGTTGATCTGATCACATCCCTGGCCCCCTCTGAATATGTAGAAGGATTCCTTTCACTTATGTACTGCATCAACTTTTGCTGGCATTACCATAGGCTTCTATTTAGCACTTTTTTGTTCTTGTTTGAATAATGACAACTTTGACACCCACTTCGTCCATGCCTCTCAGCTATCACCGAGCTTTCTTTTAATGTTGTCCTCTATGCATGCAATTCCAATCCTGAACTGATCTACAAAAGCCACTTTCCTCTCTTTCATTTAAATCCCTCTTGAAGATACACCTCTTTCTGGAAGCATAACAAAAGCAGCTGACAAAATCACTGACTTACTTCCTTCACTTATTTAACTTATACTTTAAACTGCTCATCCATGCTGAAGGATGCAATGCAGAGGTGGAGGGACATAAGAACATTGCAACTGAACCTGTGAATTGGTCTCAGGGAAATACATGTGGGGTTGAATGGTGGATAATTAGAATTTCACTTAAACAATTATATAACAAGAAGCATTCAGTCACCCCCTGATCATTTTGCTTATACATTTTATCCCTTTCCTCCCCCCTTGATGATACTTGGTAGGGTTTTTTCAGATTATAAGCCTTTCCAAGCAAGGTGTGTATCTTCTTCTATGTTTGGGAGGGACAGTATGGGAACTAATGCAATATAAAGTTTTAAAAATTATTTGTTTTTGTAGATGTTTTATAAGCTTGGGTAGTTTGCATTTTCTGATAACTAGATGCAGCAAATTTTTCTTTGAATGATCTGAGATTCATAGTAATGAAACTGGGATGGGCAGCAGCAAGATCAAGCTATTTGTTGAAACAAAATTTCTGAAGAAAACTGGGATGGAGATCACCAAAATCAGAACTACAATAGCAGAATTATATTTTCCCAAACATTCCCTACACCTCTCCAGAATGCAGCACTGATCAGGTGTCCCAAGAGCAACAGGCGCGGCAACTTTGAAAACTCTTTCTGTACAAAAGCATAATAAAAACGCCAATAAATATTATTCTAAGCACAGGGATTCAATCAAAAGATTTCCTACTTTGGGGAAGGCCACTTGTGGGAAATTTCTCCCTCGTGATCAATTATTGTCCTGTTCCTCCTACTCTAGGTATTAGACATCCATTATTCTGGTACAGTGATTTCTAGTAATTACTGGTTACGTCTACACTGCAATGTAAGCCTGGTCTCAGATTCAGGCTTGAGCCTAGACCACGATTCCATCTACAAATCTCTCAGAATGGTGGGAACAATGTAGTAGTACCCTTTGCGGTATATATACTCTTGTGCTCCTTGAGGAGGACAAACCATGGGCACATGTGACCCATCAATGGTCCCAGAGCAATCTGGAAAACCCCATTCTCTCAAAATTAGCAATTACTTCAGGAATATCTTTTATGCTCGCCACCTTGGGTAAACCATGTGCCTGATTGCCTCAGGAACCTCTGCCACCACTTTACTCACAGTTGACTTTCCAACACCAAACTGGTTTGCAATAGACATGAAGCAGTCTGGGGTAGCCAATTTCCAGATAGCTATAGCAACCCTGCTTCTGGACCAGTAAGGGTGGCTTCATACATGTCTTTACACTAGTGGGTGGGGCAAACTTTCACAAAGCTCCAGACACATAGCTTTCTTCTTGCAAAAGTTCTGGAACCACTGCTGGTCATCCAAGGTCTGCATGATGATGTGATCCCATCAGTCTGTTCTTGTGGTCCTGCACCAAAAGCACTAGCCTACATAGGGGGCATCAGCAGCTATATGGAGTGTCATGAGCAGCCTTAGCCAGTGAGAGTCTGCCATGCCTGGGTACTCCCTCTCCTCTGCCCCCTCCTCCTCGTGGTCCATCATAATCTCTTTCAGTTGCTTTTGGTGGGCCAAAAACCACTGCCACAATGTCCACCAGCAGCTCACAGAAACTCTGCCCATTTCCTGACACAGGAGTGAAAACAAAAGCAAAGTAAGTTCTTTAAAAGGCACCTCCTCCACGATGCTGGGACCACATAGACCAAAAAGACCGATCAGCAAGACGTGTTGGCAGGATGTTCAAACTTGCAGGATGGACGGTCAACTTTTCCCACAGTGCACTACCGTCAAAGGGATAGAGCAGCTAGATTTCAGGAAGGCACCAGGGAGTCTGGGATATGGCTGGTTTGACTCAGGTCTGTCTGCTGCAGTATTGACCCCGGAGCCCCAGGTTCAAGCTCAGGTTAGAAAAATCTTAATATAGGGTTAACAATCAGTGTAGACTCTCAAGCCCTGGGTTCTCTAACCCAGGGTCAGCCAACTTGCGTCCCACTAATCCTGGACTTACATTGCAGTGTAGCCATACTATGATCCCAGAGAGTGACAAAAATTAGATTTTCGATGTAAAGAATTAAATGTAACACATTTTCACCTACAAGTTAAGGAATAAATTTACTAAAGAGTTTCAATAGAGATCTCATTTGAAAATTAACATCTTACCACCTATTAATTCATAATGGGAAGTTCCAATTCCCCTTAAAATTTTATTCTTCGTGTAAGGAATATACTAGTTGATTTGAACATCTCAATATTTCTTCAAGCCAATGCCCCCTTTCTTTACTAAAGAAATGAAGAGGCTCTGTAGAAAATCTTCTTCGAGCTTTCAGACTGCACTCAAAACACCAAAAGAAAGCTGGGCCCTCAGAAATGTTGTTTGAACACAGGGAGTCTTGGGTAGCAGTCAAAATATACACTGTTAGTAAAGAAATCAAACTTAAAATATATAGCAGCTATCCTAAATAGAAGAATTTGATTCTTCCAATGGCCTCTTTGACTAAGTCAGCAATGTTATTATCTACTTACAAATTTGAGCATGTTCCAGTCAAATACATAGTCATAGGAGAAGCCTTGTCGGTGGAACAGGTTTCTGAATAACTGTCTTAGATAAGAATAGTCTGGTTTGTCATCAAAACGCAAAGAGCGGCAGAAATTCAGGTATGTAGCAAACTCGGCTGTAACAAGAGAAATCTAGTTTACTAGCTTCATATTTACTTTTAAATAATTGTTCCAAAATTAATGTAGTTTTCTGGGATAGCACAATTTTATCATCCTTTTCTACATGCAACACTATCTTCCCAACTATTCCTTCAGACACATCAAGCAATCAAAAAGATGCAGCACCATTTTAGTTGCTAAGCTATTAATTTTTCCTGGGGCAACTGTAATATTTACACTGCCAAGTCTACAGAAATTCTAAAGCCTAAAGACATTAAGATTTGGTTCAAGAATATAAATGTTACAGAATCCCCTGAATGAAAGGAAAATCAAAACCATAATGCTGGGACTTGGAGGAGACAGTACTGTGTCTCAATGGCATGGAGATAAGGTGGAACAAGGAAATGGTAGAGAATAAGCTATTGAATGGACTCCACCTATAAAGATGTGGGCATCAAAGGAAGGATTCGTGTGACATTCCATATTTCATCACCAATCACAAAGTAGGTAGAAACCCCACTTGCCAGCAGCAGAGAACATGACCTGACGAAAGAGTACCCACTCAAACAGCTGAAGGTGGGAGAGGAAAGAACAGGTTATACTCCTACAGTAGCAATGAGGACAGTGGACAGGAAAAACTGTCTTATTTTGTGTGTGCCGTTCACTGCTTCTAAATGCATTTAAATTGTACTTTTCTCAGGATAAGGGCAGGCTCTATTTATGTAAAATTTCATGGAAGAGTATTCATTTTTGCTATTGGACACACCTATGTATTTAAAATGCAAAATGTAGCATAGCCTGCATCTACATAAAGGCAATAAACATGGGGAATGTTTAAAACATTAAATAAGCCACACTGGAAAAAAAATTATTATATTACATGACTGCGATTAATTGCGATCAATTTTATTGAGTTAATTGCGTGAGTTAACTGCGATTAATTGACACATAAACAATACCAATTGAAATTTATTAAATATTTTTGGATGTTTTTTCTACATTTTCAATATTGATTTCAATTACAACACAGAATGCAAAGTGCACAGTACTCACTTTATATTATTTTTGATTACAAATATATGTACTGTAAAAATGATAAACAAAAGAAATAGTATTTTTCAATTCACCTCATACAAGTACTGAAGTGCAATCTATTTATTGTGAAAGCATAACTTACAAATACAGATTTTTTTTGGTTACATAACTGCACTCAAAAACAAAACAGTGTAAAACTTTAGAGCTTAAAAGTCCACTCAGTCCTACCTCTTATTCTGCCAATCGCTAAGACAAACAAGTTTGTTTACATTGACCGGAGATATTGCTGCCTGCTTCTTGTTTACAATGTCACCTGAAAGTGAGAACAGGCGTTCGCATGGCACTTTTGTAGCTGCCGTTGCAAGGTATTTACATACCAGATATGCTAAACATTCATATGCCCCTTCATGCTTCGGCCACCATTCCAGAGGATATGCTTCCATGCTGATGATGCTCGTTAAAAAAATAATGCGTCCATTAAATTTGTGACTGTACTCCTTGGGGGGAGAATTGTATGTCTCCTGCTCTGTTTTACCCGCATTCTGCATATATTTCATTTTTAGCAATCTTGGATGATGACCCAGCACATGTTCGTTTTAAGAACACTTTCACAGCAGATTTGACAAAATGCAAAGAAGGTTCCGATGTGAGATTTCTAAAAATAAGTACAGCACTCAACCCAAGGTTTCAGGTTCTGAAGTGCCATCCAAAATCTGAGAGGAACGAGGTGTGAAACATGCTGTCAGAAGTCTTAAAAGAGCAACACTCTGATGCAGAAACTACAGAACCCAAACCACCAAAAAAGAAAATCAACCTTCCGCTGTTGGCATCTGACTCAGATAATGAAAATGAACATGCATCAGTCCGCACTGCTTTGGATCATTATCAAGCAGAACCCATCATCTGCATGAAAGCATGTCCTCTGGAATGGTGGTTGAAGCCTGAAGGGATAGATGAATCTTTAGCACATCTGGCACGTAAACCTCTTGCAACGCCAGCTAATACAGTGCCATGCGAATGCCTTTTCTCACTTTCAGGTGACATTGTAAACAAGAAACAGGCAGCATTATCTCCTGAAAATTGTAACCAAACTTGTTTTTCTGAATGATTGGCTGACCAAAAAGTAGGACTGAGTGGACTTGTAAGCTCTAAAGTTTTACACTGTACCAAAAAAAAACTGCATTCAAAAATAAAATATAATTCTACATTTGTAAGTTCAACTTTCATGATAAAGAGATTGCACTACAGTACTTGTATGAAGTGAATTGAAAAATATTTTACTATGCAAATATTTGTAATAATAAATAAAAATATAAAGTATATATATTTGAAAATGTAGTAAACATCCAAAAATATTTAAAATAAATGGTATTCTATTGTTGTGTAACAGCACGATTTTTTTAATCGCATGATTAATCACGATAATTTTTTTTAATCGTTTGACAGCCCTTATATACACACACAAGCTATAACTCTGAATATTCTTGTTACATATATATTACTATTCTATACCCTCCATGCAATAAATATATATATATATATATATATATATATACATACACACACACACACACACACAATTATACATATACACAGTGGCAGAGTTAACGTTGTTTGAGAACTTTAGACTGCAAGCTTCCCATTTTTTATATTTTCAACCATAATGTAAGCTTTGTTTCCTTAAAATGAAATGCAGACAACTCAAATGAATGGTTCAGAGAAGACAGATCAGGATCTTCTGTTGTCTCTTGTAACACAAGAACAAAGGGACATTCAATTAAATTGAAAGGTGGCAAAATTCAAAAAATGAAAATAAATATGTTTTTCACACAATTCCAACTGTGGAAGTGTCACCACAGGTAGTTGTTGAGGCCAAAAACTTAGCAAGATTCAAAGACTGGACATTTATACAGCTAACAAAAATGTTCACATATTTAGTTAATGATAATAAACTGTGGAAGAGATTAAACCTCATGTGTCTGAGTTTAAAACAATTTTTAACTGCCAGAGATTAGGAAGATAACTAATTTTTCTGGGGAGGGAAGGGACAGTGTGACAGGGCAGATCAAATGTGGGGGAAAATACTAGCCTAATGTAAGGTTTCTTGCATCTTCCTCTGAGGCATCTGGTGTTGGCCACTCTCAGAGACAGGATACTGGATCAGATGGACCATATATCCAGTCCAGTGTGGTAATTCCTATGCTCCATGTTCCCAAGTACAGCAGGTGCTATTGGTGCATCTGACTTTGCAATCCAGCCCACTCAAAGGGATGAAAACCTGGAACTGGTCAACTCCTATAAATAATTATTTTTGTCTGTCTTCATACAGCACAGCATTTTTACAAGAGCAAAAAATATGATACAAGTACAGAGTCAGGAGACCTGAAGAGCCAGCTTTCAATCTCCAAGTCCCAATGAATGCACATTCAAATAAAATATAAAATTGATGGTGAGGAGAGCTGGTCAAGGGACAGGGAGGAGTCCTGACAAGCAAGTATGATATCCATGTACATGAACATTTAGCCCATCATTGAGTTTGGTATGCCTATTTATGAACAGATGTCAAAGTAATCACTAAATGAATGTATCTTAAAATGTAAATAGTGATAGAACCTACCATTCAATGTCAACAAATCAAAAAAAAAAAAAAAAAAAAAAAGCTCACTTTGTCAATATACTATCGAAAGGATAACTTACAAGGATATCCTTTACACAAAACCTCAATGGGTGTAGACATTTTCTTTTCGCTGATGCGTTCATATTTCTGTCTTTTTGTTGCTGCCTTCAGTCCCTGCCAGGGTAGGGAGCCCAGGTTAAAATACATCAGTACATAGCCCAAGGACTCCAAGTCGTCTCTGCGAGACTGCTCTACAAGAGTATAAAAGTGGAGTTGTTAGCTTTGATGTTCTGGTGTGAAGGTACAAAAATGTTTATGCCACAAACTGTCACTGAAAGCCTTACATATACATAATATATGGCTGAAGGTCAATAAGTCCATCTTAAACTTGCCAATAATTAGAAACGGTTATCCCTCTTGCAGTTATGAAAAAACTTGCTAATTCCTTGGAACCATTAGTTTCCTGCTTTTATTCCTACCTGCAGACATAAGCCTAAAGAAATCACACACCGAAAGCCAAGTTCATTGCACACACCAGGGGACCCCTTGCATTCCTCCATTTCCCACCACACGTTCCCTGTGTGCCACCTTTCCATTCCCTTCTATTTCCAATAAATCTCTGTAACCCACCTTTATGCCAAAGGTGCTACGTGCACCCCCTGCTTCCCACCCGCCCCCATTATTGTTATTGCTTTTCTTTCTTACTGGGATTCAGGGTTTTAGTATCTTCAATTCTATTGGAATGATGGCCAGAAATGAGATAGAATCATTTAACGCCTTCCAACATAATACCCCTATCAACCAGTTATTTGATTTATAGACAATTGCAGAGGTGCCTGAATTTGTGGTTCATCTAAATAGGAGGCAAGAAATCTGTGTGCCTCTCCGCCCCCCACATTTGCACCCTTCAGTTTTCTAATTTCCCCCCAAAAAATCAACAGGGTTCTGCACATTGTTGCCTAAAATATTTGCTGAAATTCTGGAATGTATTGGATGCAGCATTCAAAAGTTATTGCATGACAAACAGACAGCATCAAGTTGAGTGTAAGCCTTGCAATCTCAGCCAATTAATAGTAATAGGCATTTTCTTTCAATGCATCAGCTACAAAAGAATATCTGCTTGCTAAAAGGATTTATCCAGATTGTGTATTTCATTAACTGAAGACTCAAAATGACAGATACATATTTCGCTAGACAGAAAGTTATCTTCCTCCAGCTCACCAATTCCAAGATGAGTGTTTATAGATGCATAACGGGCAGTTCCTGTTAAGTTTTTATTTTCACGATATGGAATGTGCTGGTGAGTTCGAGCATCCCGATACTTCTTGGCTAACCCAAAGTCTATGATGTAGACCAGATTGCCTTTCTTTCCCAGACCCATCAGGAAGTTATCAGGTTTTACATCTCGGTGGATGAAGTTCTTAGAGTGTATATATTCAATCCGACTAATCTAGATACAGAGAAGAAATTAATTCAAGAGACGTGCATGAATTTCTGTTACTAGAAACAGTCTTAAAAACAGACATTTTCTTAGCTGTTTTTCATTTAAAATCTCAGATTATTAAAAGAAATGTATTTTACAAACTTCATTTACTTTTCACTACATTGTTTTCGTATCTTTCTCAAGTTCCCTCACCTTAGTAAATTTCACATTTGTTTCTACTCCCCTTCACTTTCTGGATGTTTTGCACTAGCACAATGTAACAACGTCTAGGTAGTAAACAATTCAGAAGAATATTTAAATTCCAACAAAAACTGTTTTAATTTAAACATTCATCAAAATTATTGATTTAAAGTTTTGCATTTACAAAAATAAACCTAATTTTGAGTGTTACAACCTTTAAAAGAGATAGCAAACCCCACCCACCTCTGAATTCCTGACAAGGGATATAGCTCAGTAAACTCTCTTTGAAAACCTTATTATGATAAGTATATATCATCAAAAGCTTCTAAGCAATTTCCTACCATTTGGTCAGCAAGCAACAGGACTGTCTTCAGACTGAATTTCCTTGAACAAAAATTGAATAGATCTTCAAGGCTTGGTCCCAACAACTCCATCACCATTACATTATAGTCTCCTTCAGCTCCACACCATTTAATTGTGGGAATACCCACTAGAACAGAGAAAAATAGTTTATTCACAGTGCTTTTCATCTGAGTTTTATAGATCATGAACGTGGACCTTCAAGACCCTTAAGACAGATTTAAAAAACACATTCTTCTGTAAATTTTAAATATTCCCAATGAGGGCTATTGTATTTCCAGTGATGTGTAATATTTTACACCATGTAAAGGTGTTTTGAGAATATAAACCTAAGATTCTGCAGAAGGACTAACACAAAATTTATAGCAGGAGATATCTAAACTAGCATCCTCCTCTTTCAAAAAAGAACTGACACACATATTGTGCTTAGCATGTGATCCCATGCATTGGTGCTTTGTTGGATCAGGGCCTTAGACAACATTTCACACATTCATACAGTCCCTATAAGGGAGGTAAATAGCTCCATTATACAGCTAGACAGCCTGTGACAAGTAAGTGACTGAGGTAAAGTGACAGAGTGTGCTTGTCAGAATAAGCTTTAGAACTCAATTTTCTGATTTCCAGAACCATGATCATATCATAATAAAAACATTTATCTGTGCTTAGCGTTTGAAATGGATTTTATTTATTTGAAGCAGTTAATAATAAAAATAAGTTAACTATATGTTTAGGCCCCAAACCTCTGTTGGGATTGGCTAGCATAATCCTCTGTGCCTGGACAGCATCCCACTGAAGGTCAATAAGACATCAGTACTGATAACCACCTCTTTTAAACTTTTAAAAAACTGAACAGAGCAAAAGAGCTATATTTTAACATTTTTCTGAGTTGTGTTGACTAGATTAGCAAATGGTAGTCTTCGGGGCAAATCCTCGAACACAGAAAAACTGTGTTCCCCATTTCCAAAAGGGAACCTGAACACTAATGTATCTGATATCTATGAACACAGACAAAAATACTCTTATTAGACAGAAACTTAAGTTTACCTCCTCCCTGCATCATTTTGTAGATTTTACTCTCTATGTGGAGCTGAGGATGTTTGGTTTTCACACATTCCAATTTGATGGCAACCTCCTCACCGGCAGCAATGTCGGTTCCTAAGAAAAGAAAAGGACAATTGATATTGAAAAGCAAGAAAACCAAGATATTTATTGCTAAATGTGTTTCCTGTATGAAAATTGATAATTTCAATTAAACAAGATGCTGGACAAACTGTTCTATAATGATCATGTGACAGACTGACAATATCCTGAGTGAACCATATGGAATTAAAATAAACTTTACAGAATTAAGTTAAACCTTATTGAGTTAGGGTTAATATCTTTGGAGTACATTGTATTAAAATGCTATTGTACATGTATTATTGTGGCATTGTACGTACCTCTAATAGGGAGGAGGATGCTAATCTAGTTCCTCTATTATTAGTCCTTTGAAGCCACATCATGGAGAGGTACCCATATACTAGTTCAAACTGGATTCTCCATTAACCAACAGACAACTAAAGGGTTTTTGAACAAATAGGCTGGTTATAAACTGGCCCATGGCAGAGGGCTCCAGTCCTTAGGGAGGTTGGAAGGAGTTGGCCTACTGAGGCCCCAGGAGACTGGGTGCTTGTTCTGAGCTGAAGCTGTGATGAACTGGTAACCACAAAGAAACCCATGGGGTTGGGAGGCAGAGGTTGTTGAAGGACTGCTCCTTCCACAATCTACATTAGGGTGAACCTTGGTGAGCTAATTAACGTTCATATAGGTTCTTTTATTGTTTTTGTTTTCTCTATAATGCTTTTTACCTTAATAATAAAGTGGGTTTGAATAAGACGTGCTGTTTGGTACCTTATAACTTTAGCAACTGCACCTGTTAACTGTTTCTGAAGAGAAAGCAAGCAGGTGTTGGGCAACCTGTCTGTGCTGGGAAGTGAAGGTAGGAACTTCCCATTCTTGGTTCTGTATTACTACAGCTTCTAATACATATTAGCAGTGTCGTGTATAACTGAAATGATTTATCCAAATTATGTTTGATCAAAACAAGCTTTTTCTTTGTAAGGTTCATTATGGAAGTAACAATATCATTGAATCCCTTTACAAACCCAAGGTAAAACTTGGTTAGACCAATAGTGGATTAGATCTGCTCTTGAAAATAGCTAATTTATTCTAACAAGCTCTGGCAAATGTTTGGAACCCAATTAACTTCAAGTCAATGTAGATATTAATGTTCTCCATAGCATAGAAATCTTGGCATTTAGCCAGGAAAGCAATATGGTGGTGTGCCTCAGTTTCCCCTTTTTATACAGCACATTAGATCTGGAATCTTTTCTGCTGAGAAAAGTTCCAAGACTGGTTGCAGGCACTAGCTTTGAAATATCAGTATCACAAGGCCTTTTAACATAAAGTGTGTTCTTATATATCACTCTTAACATGTTCAAGGGTTTTTCCAAAAGATTAGGAACTGTACATTTTTATAGTTCTTGGTATCAGCAACACATTAGTTACAAGAGTTAACATCACATCTATTACGAGTGTATATTTACAAACATTTTTGTGATGCCATGCCTTTGGCTCAATACCACTGGGATTTTGGCATTTTAGGGTTAACCTGTGGCTTCCTCCCTGTTCCGGAGGGTCAAAATCTGAGCTCTCTTGTGTAACAGAATCCATTGGCTGGCTAGGTGTGTCCTCTTTGCTAACAGCTACAGGTAAGTCTCTCCCCCCTACCATCAGTCAAGTAATTTACAACAACACAGACACTAGCTTGTTTACTAGTTTTCAGATTTTTAACCTTTACTAATTCCAAGGCTGGACTCCATCTTAAAGAGATACCATCCATTTTCACTAGTATGTTAGACTCAAGGTTCTTTTGTCCTTCCATTACCAACCTCTGCTTCCACATGGAATCAGATGTTGAGTCCACTAAGACACTACAAGACATATCCAAAGTATCTAGAGATGGGAGTTTACTTGCCATCCACTGTATTCTCGAGAGATTAACTGCACTGCTGTCCTGCTCTGTAGATTCAGCTACCCAGTCTTCCCTCTGAACCTGAGACACAGACTGTTCATTTATAGAATCAACATGGAGACATTCCTGTTCCAACACCATTGTCTTCCCAACAAGTTGGTTATCATAGGGTTGTTCAAATTCCCTGACAATCTTCATTCCATTTAAAACATTCTCAAAGCTATCCACACTGTTAGTGGATAACACAGATAAACCACCTTAATGCTCTGCTTGTGCCCTAGTCATGATATCAACCTGATTAAACAGAGTTGTCATATCTTTACTCAGCAACACACTAGCAACAGGCAAAATAGACACACCAGAACTGCCTGGTCCCTGGGACTTTGTTATGACACTAACTGGGTGCGACCTAGTTACTATGTCATTCTCCCCAGGAGAGACAAACTTAGGAACATTTCCTTCCTGGGCTTCAGTTGAATCCAGAACCAGCTCTGGTACAACTGATAAATTTTCAACCACCATAGGCTGACAGGCTTCTTCTAATAAATAAATAAAAAAAACAATATATGGAGATATACCTATCTCATAGAACTGGAAGGGACCCTGAAAGGTCATTGAGTCCAGCCCCCTGCCTTCACTAGCAGGATCAAGTACTTATTTTTTGCCCCAGATCCCTAAGTAGCCCCCTCAAGGATTGAACTCACAACCCTGGGTTTAGCAGGCCAATGCTCAAACCACTGAGCTATCCCTCCCCCCAACAAAGAGCTAGAGACACACACTTTTGCAGCAGGCACACTGCTGTTCTTAACAAACAATTGGAGAGATCCTTTCCTTGTCCCAGCAACCATGGCTGATTTCACATATATACTTGGAAAGTGGGACAGCTTCCTTAACAGGCAAGTTGCCACTCCCAACAGCTAAACTGCTGTTCTCCACAGCTAGTGTCTCATTATACTGAGCTACTTTAAGCAAATAACTTTTACCTTGTTCAGGCTCACTTTCACAAGCTTTACTAGCCAACAATCCATCACCCACAAACCCAAGGCCAAGTCCCCATATGAATGGAAAGTCCTTCCTGATGACTGGATACTGAGGCTATATCTGTACTACAGCAGCTGCACCACTGTACTGCTTCTGGTGAAGATGCTCTAAACGGATGGAAGAGAGCTCTCCCTTTGTCTTAACTCCTGCCTCCGCCAGAGGCAGTAGCTATGTTGGTGGGAGAAGCTCCCCTGCTGGCATAGCGGTGTCCACACCAGCACTTAGGTTGGTGTAACTTACATTGCTCAGAGGTGTTGATTTATAGTGTAGACATAGCCTGAAAAATACATTTCTAGCCAACTGGCTGTCTAGGTGCAGCAATGAGTAAAGTAGGACCAAAACCATAGTTGAAAGGCAGATAACTCTACTAATGGGTGTAGTGTTTCAATTCAGCTTTGGAAGTACTCATCTAGAGTAGGGCATGACAAGCAGTCCCATTGGACTTGTGCTTGGAGTCCACCAAAAGTAATATACAATCCCATGGGCTGATTTTCTTTGTTCCCTGGACAGTCAAGTGTTCCCACACTGCACCATGAACAGTGGGCAAGATCAGCCACATTCTGGGAGGGCACTAGAAAGTCTGGAATATGAGTGGTTGGACTTGGGACCACATAACGCAGTGTAGACACTGGAGCCCAAGGCGGGGTCCCAGGGTTCAACAATTGCTAACCTGGGGTTACAAATTAGTGTAAACATTCAAGCCCTAAATTAACAAGTCTAGGGTCTGCTAACTTGAGTTCTACTAACTCCGGGCTTACACCACAGTGCAGACATACCCAAAGAAGCGTGTCTTGGACCTGGGGAGAAGTTATTCCTAGAAAGGAAATCTACTAAGTTAATTTTCAGTTCTCTGAGAGTATGTACTAAAAACCTGCAGCTGGACCACACCAGCTGACTCAGGCTTGTAGGGCTGGGCTAAAGGGCTGTTTAACTGCAGTGTAGATGTTTGGACTCAGGCTAGAGCCTAGGCTCTAAGACCCTGAGGGGTAGGAGGGTCCCAGAGCTCAGGGTACAGCCTGAGCCCAAAAATCTACACTGCAATTATACAGCCCCTTAGTCCTAGATCCGTGAGCCCGTCCACTGGCAAACCCCAGCCATGGGTGTCTAAATGCAGTGTAGACATACCATGAGTGCCCATAGGGGACTTACACTACAGGAAAATAGGTTGTAAAATAAGGTCAGCTCAGTTATATTCTGTGGTATTCATTATAAAATACATAGTCATAAACTCATCAATTTACATACTAAAAGTCAAATCTTCCACATCTGCTGAGGTCCCATTCTGCAAGAGCAGCCCAAAGAGATCTTAATCTACACCTAGAGCAGCTGATGATGGGGGAAGAAGTCAGTCACAGAAGGGAACAGGGTGTATTGATTTAAATCAAGACTATTTAAATAAATGATTTAAATCACCAAGTGGAAAGCCTCAGTTTAAATAATTGATTGTAATCAAGTTTTCCATACATCATTTATTTTCTAAAGAAAGGTGCATTCTTATTGGTTAATATAACCACTAAAACATGTTGATTTACAACTCAATCATGCCTTTAGACTATATTTGGTACATATTTTTGCTACCTAAGAAGGTCCACTATAACTATGTACATTTAAGCAATTTTATATTTTAATATTTTCTGATTCTTATTAATTGTATATTTTAGTATGCTAGAAAAACATAAATGATATATTGCTTATTTACTAGATAATTTTTTGCACATGATTTGTGTCAAGATGCATTAGGATAACAGGAATTTAAACAAGCAAAAGAGCACAAAGTTTGTTATTAAACAAAACAAGACCTTAATACAGTGACCTACTGTGCCATATTTACCTCAAAAGTTAGATTTTTTCCCACATATTCTTTATTTATATAGAAAAGATTTTGATAGAGGTTCCTGGATTCAGCTAATTTTTTTATTTAAATGATTTAAGAGATAAATTTAGGCCCTAACATATTTTATAATAAATTCAGATTTAATTTTAAACATATTATTTTAAAAAAGAAACAATAATTTAAACAAAATTAAAAAATCAATTTTTAATTTTTTTCAAAATAAGTATCAATTTTCATTCATGCTATAAAGGAAGTAATCAGGTGATACATTTTCTATTGTGGATCATGATCTTTCCCTCAACCTTAGGGTTACCATACGTCCGGATTTCCCCAGACATGTCCGGCTTTTGGGTCTTTAAATAGCGGTCCGAGGGGAATTTGTAAAAAGCTAAAAATGTCCGGGATTTCCCCCCGATGGCTATTTAAAGACCCAAAAGCAGCTGACAGGGCAGCCGCGCTGGCGGAAAGCGGTACCGGGAGCAGCATGGAGCGGCGGCGAGAGGTGGGTGCGGGCGGCCCGGCTCCCCCTGCCTGGGGCTCCTCTGCAGCACTGCCCACCGCGGGGCTGGGGCTCTCCCGGGGCTCTGCCCTGCACACGCCCAGCAACCCCAGGGCTGCTCCTGCCTCCCCGGGCTGGCCCCAGATCTCCTCCCCCGGGGGTTTGGGGTTCTGCTGCGGCTTGCGCCCCTCTGCCTCCTCCGCGGGGCAGGCAGCCCCAGGGGTTTGAGGCCGTGCCACCCCTTCCCCAGCTTCCCCCTCCAGCAGCCCCTGCACTGCCCTGCCGGGCCTGTTCAGCCCTCGGCATCACCGGGTCCTGCCCTGCCTCAAGCAACCCGCCCCTACCGTGGGGCAGCCCAGTCCTGGGGGACCCGCAGCAAAGCCCTGCCCGGAACTGGTGCAGGAGACGAGCGGGGCTCTCAGACCAGGCTCCGGCATCAGCCTGCAGCGGGTAGCGAAGCCACCCCCTTGCCGGCTCAGCTCAGCCAGGCCCCGCTCTTAAAGGGACACATACCCAGGCTCAGCCCGGCCCGGGGCACGTGGGGGTGTCACCTCACCGGCCACCTGGGGGGCCCGGCGAGGGGGGTGCTCAGCACCATATCTCCCCCCGCAACCCCCATAGTCAGCTTCTCTGCAGGCAAAGCTTGGACTATAGAAAGCATATGGGAGGAGACCCTGCGATCCAGGGCTTCAGGAGCTGCAGCTGAGGCAGTGAGGAACAGCCCAGAGCTGCCAGGGCCAGAGCCTCTTGGCCAGCCGCCGGAGGGAGCCACTCAGCCAGGGTGGGGGAGGTGGACTGGGCTGCGCCTCCTCATGCCCCCCCCCTCCCGCCACCGCAGCCCCAGCCCCAGCTTACCTGCCTGCCTCAGGCTTCCCACAACCATTTGATTCGCAGGAAGCAGGGGAGGGGGTGGAGCAGGGGGGCGGAGACTTTGTGGAAGGGGTGGAGTTGGGGCGGGGCCAGGGCCCCTTGGAGTGTCCTCTTTTTCCAGGACTGCAATATGGTAACCCTACTCAACTTGAGACATTTCAAATATAGCAAGCATGAGAGTAATTAACCACTGGAACCACATACCAAGGATTGTGGTGGATTCTCCATCACTGACCATTTTTAAATCAGCACTGGATGTTTGTCTAAAAGATATGCTCTATAAATTATTTTGGGGAAGTTCTATGGGCTGTTACACAAGAGGTCAAATTACATGATGACAATGGTCTCTTTTGGCCCTGGAATTTATTAATATGAATAAGTCTGTTACTTTGGATAAGTGTGTCACTGAGATCCACCCAGACGTGGCCTTCCTCCCTAAATACAACTAAAAGAACAAGGAGTACTTGTGACACCTTAGAAACTAACAAATTTATTTGGGCATAAGCTTTCGTGGGCTAAAACCCACTTCATCAGATGCATGCAGTGGAAAATACAGTAAGAAGATTTTAGATATATAGATATATAGATATATATACACACACACACACACACACACACACACACACACACAGAACATGAAAAAATTAGTGTTGCCATACCAACTTTAACAAGACTAATCAATTAAGGTGGGCTATTATCAGCAGGAGAAAAAAAATTTGTAGTGATAATCAGGATGGCCCATTTCAAACAGTTGACAAGAAGGTGTGAATAACAATACGAGACAAATTAGCATGGGGAAATAGTTTTTACCTTGTATAATGACCCATTCACTCCCAGTCTTTATTCAAGCCTAATTTGATGGTGTCCAGTTTGCAAATTAATTCCAGTTCTGCAGTTTCTCATTGGAGTCTGTGTTTGAAGTTTTTTTTGTTGGAGAACTGCAACTTTTAGGTCTGTAACTGAGTGACCAGGGAGGTTGAAATGTTCTCCGACTGGTTTTTGAATGTTATAATTCTTGACATCTGATTTGTGTCCATTTATTCTTTTGTGTAGAGACTGTCTGGTTTGGCCAATGTACATGGCAGAGGGGCATTGCTGGCATATGTGGGTGTGATACTGCACCCCATATTCGTCCTAGTAATATTATTAAAATATGGTTATGGCATAATTATGATGCATTTTGTACAAGATAAGTCATGTGAGGTGTCATTGGAAAAGTTATGATTTGCTGAATATGATTATCCTATTTATATGCATGCCTCGTCTTTGTATATGAAGTTATAAATGCTGACTACGTATCTGTACTTCAAATGTAATTACACCTGGGTTACACCCACTAGACAAGATGCTTTCAGTCTAGATAGCTGGTTTGGATGGGCCTATTCAGGGCAATGAGCCATTAGGGAAAACAATAGGCCTTAGGAGAAGCTTATCTCCCACTTGGTGAGCCTTCCTGAGAAGGCTACAGACAGCCTGTAAGTAATGGCT
Source organism: Trachemys scripta elegans (assembly GCF_013100865.1). Lineage (NCBI taxonomy): Eukaryota > Metazoa > Chordata > Testudines > Emydidae > Trachemys > Trachemys scripta. The sequence goes on from NC_048311.1 coordinate 35,353,907, forward strand.
GCTATGCCTTCAAGGATATATGACCAGACCACATGATTCTGGACACCATCTTGGGATAGCAGTATTTTTCCCACAAACAGGTCTGAGAACCAGGTTTTGAAACAAAGGGTTCCCGCCATATGCTAAAGCTATACAAGACAGGGAATGCCATCACCCGTGGTTCTTCACTCCTCACACAAGAAGACTCCTGGAAACACCTGCAGAACGAAGACTGAACTGGGGGAAGTGCTGGACCCAAGCTAAAGGGATTTCTAGCCTGTGTATGAAATACCTGGGGATTTCAAGATGCAAAGCAAGTGTAGCTCTGCCTTAAGAATCTACAAGTCTGCCTGTACCATCAGTTAGGGTCAGAATCTGCTATTCATATCCAATTTATTTAGTATATTAAGCTTAGTTTTAGTTTTTTGTTTGCTAGGTAATCTGCTTTATCTGTTTGCTATCACTTAAAATCTATCTTTTGTAGTTAATAAACTTGTTTTTGTTTTAATATAAACCAATGAGCTTTGACTGGAGTGATGGGGGGAAATCTCTGCTTGGTGTGCATTGTGCTCTTCACATTGAGGGAGAGGTGGAATGGGTATTTAACCCATATACTGGCCAGATTTGACCAGGGCAAGATGGTACTACTCTGGAGTACTAGGCTGAGAATCTGGTGGTCAGAGAGCCTGTGTGTAACTGCATGTAACTGTGTATCCCTACCTGTGTGAATGCTGGTGAAAGTGCAGGCTGGAGGGCTTTGCAGCTTGTCACAGCTGTAAAGTATGAGAGAGCACTCAGGCTTGTGTGTCAGAGTGCTCAGTGGTACCCAAGTTCCAGGTGACACCCTGGGGGGAACCTGTCACAGAGGGTTCCTTAAGATTGACAGATTTTATCAACTTTTCTCCAAAGCCATGGTTTGATCATTGCCCAAATGGACTCAATCACTCAACATTTACCTCAGCATGGCAATCACTAACTCTTTAAGGAAGAAATACTGAAAACAGTATTCAAAAAAAGATTTTGGCTCCGCAGATTGGCATTTGAGCATTAGGCTCATACCTAACGGATTATGCTGCACAGATGCAGACAGATTTCCCAAGAGAACTGTGAGCCAGCCATGATTCTGGACCTGAATAGCTTAAGGGACATCTTACAGTCACTGAAATTGAGCAACATTCTGGCACTATGAATAGGGCTCCATGTTTGTCAAAGAAGTCACGGACTCCATGACTTCTGCAGTGGCCAGTGTGGCTGGCCCTGGGGACCGCCTGAGCAGCAGCCCCGGATGCAACGGGTGTAGCCGCTGCTCTGCGACTCCCAGCAGCAGTCCCGGGCACCCAGAGCAGCAGCCGGCCCTCTGGGGCTCCCCTGCCCCGGCGGCGGCCAGAGCAGTGGCTGGTCCCCCAGGGATCCCTTCACCCGGCAGCCTGTGCCATGGGCTCCGCCCGCCCTGGCAGCACCCTCCCCTAAGATTCAATCAGGGATATTTATGGTATAAGTCATGGACAGGTCATGGGTAGTGATTTTTTGAGTCTTGCCTGTGACCTGTCCAAGACTTTTACTAAAAATACCCATGATTAAAGTGTAGCCTTACCTAGGAGTTCAAATCTGATCCTTTGAAGAAATCTGAAAGTACAAAAAAGTTGTCATGTTCCTACAATTTGGCTCTGAGGATTTTTGTTTTGGAAAAATGTAATCAGAGTACAGCATAAAATTCAGAAGGTGCTAAAACTATTTTTGAAAAGAAAATAAATTACACAAATGAACGCCTGCTGGCAAGGAGGGGAAATTAGGGAATGGAGGCGTGGGGAGGGGTTTGGGACTATAGTGAGTGGAGGGAGATAAATGAAAATGAGTGGTAGGGGAAGGAGTCGGGTCAGGGGGAGTGAGAGGGGACAGACACTAGAAGGGGTTTCATGGAAGTGGGTGGAAGGGATCACAAGTAGAGGACACCTGTTAGCCCGACGTTCTTCCTTCCTCTGGGTGTGCTGTCACTCTGGAGTTGTCTGAACCCCTTTCCCTGTTCCCCATATGAGCTAGGATCTAGAGGTCCCTGTCATTCAGAGAAGGGCAGAGCCCTTCTCTCTGGCCCCCATGTGAGCTGGCATCTGGGAAAGCCCTGCTCCTTTGGAGGAGGTCTAAGTCCCTCTCCCTGACCCTATATGAACCAGGATCATCCCTCTGAAGTAGTCTGAGATCCTCTTCTTACACCTCAGGTGAGCCTGAATCTGGGGGTGCCCTACCGCTTAGGGTGAGGGATGAGAAGAGGTATGCTGGGAGCATGCACGAAGCATACAGTGCCAAGACCTGAGTAAGGAGCTAAGAACATGCATGCTTGATGCATATAATTGGTTTTAAAGAAATAGCACTGGGTGTGGGGGAGAGGTGGGGAATGAGAGCACTCAGAGTTTTGAAAATGCTAACGAAAATTAGTTCTGAGAACCATAAAACCCACACTAGGCTGCAATTAATGAATTTTTTATTAATGTAATAAAAGGGATCAACTGCAACTTTGAGTTTTAATTGCCTAATTTTCCCTGGTAAGGTAGCCTTCTTTGTCAAGTAAGCAGGTTTTCAGCCAACACAAAGGTTTATATTGACTGGGCAACATTTCACAGCACTCCTTAAGAAAGCAGAAGTTGTCTGAAGCGTAATCTGGCTAATATTGAGGTGGATGCTGGCAAACAGAGGAAAGCAACTAGGAGGTATGGAGAAAATTATTTCTCTGTCTCTAATAGAGGGTATATGCCTGCCATTTGTGACTCATTTGCAATCTGGGTGTGCTTCGGTACCGTTCACTGCTGTTAGACAATCATATAGTAGCAATGTCCAGGAGATAGTGAGTGTTTCTTTCGGATTCAAACCTTGCTATTGTGATCTTGGCTTTTGTCATCTCGAGCCTGGATTACTGCAGTGCGCTTTAGACAGGGCTGTACAATCCAAAATCTTAAGGGGCCTGCTTATTAAGTGGTTCTTCTGTGGCAGCACATGAGTGCAGATCATGAAACAGAGGTCTATCTGCTTATTAAATTATTAAGGAGTTAATTTTCACCTACAGCATTCCATATATCTTGGGTCCTTCCTACTAGAACAGTGGTTCTCAACCTATTTACCATTGCGGGCCGCCAGTTGAGAACCACTGCGCCAGACAATGCTGGCCTGCCGAACCCTGCACTGCCAGCCTGCCCCTTCCCCTCGGGGGCAGATCTGCACCACGCTCCACACCGACCCCCGACAGGTGCTGCCCCACCCCAACTCTCTATAGCCAGCACTCCTCTGCCCAAAGACCTCCCCCACAGATCTCTATGCCCAGTGCCCCCACAACTAAAAGCCTCCCACAGACCCCTATGCCCAGCAGCCCCTGCCCAAAGACCCTTCCACAGAGTGGGTGCGCAGGGCCAGCAGCCAGGACCCCAGAACCAGCAGCCGGGACCCCGGGTGCAGGGAGTCAGGAGTAGAGCCCCAAGTAAAGCCTGGGGGTGCTGGAGCATCCCCCACACACCTAGTTCCCAGGCCTATGCTGCCCAGCACCTCGCCACAAACCCCTCACTGCCTAGAGCCCCCCCAGAGACCCACATCCCCGCACCCTGATCCCCTGCTGAACTCACTGGGCCTGCTGTCCTCTCCCCCTCAGCTGGCCCTGCCCCTGCCAGACCAGAGCAGCAATTTTTGTATTTTTTTTTTTTAGTACACAGCTGGAGAGACTAGAAAGACTCTCTCCCACCCTGTACCATACCACCACAGCTGCAATCAGTAAAAGCATTCCATATGGAGATCACTCAGTCTGAAAGAGGACTGGTGGTGAAGCATTCTCTATCAGGGATCATCACCTCTAGAAATAGCCTTCTTTCTTACCCTAGTCAGAAACAGTCCTGGTCTGCTAACCTTCAGGGCATGCTGCAAGGCACATATTTCCATCAGCTGCTGCAGAGGATAGGATTTGATGGGGATGAGATCCACATGGAGACAGTGTTTTGTAGGGGATCAAGTTCTGCTGGATATGTAAAGAGCACCTAAGAGCCTTGGATAGGCACTCTTTTGTATAAACCCAAATAAACAAACTATTACCTTAAAGACAGACAATAAATGAGACATTTAAAAAAAAAAATCAACTTCAGTTTTTGAAAGAGTGAAAAGGGAGTGTTACATTACAAGGCCTTTTTTTACTTAATAAAAAACAAGGGCAGGTGATGTTTTTAACCCATACAATTTTGCATTCCTAGTTCCCTGTTTCCTCATTTTAAGTCTAGATAATTTTCAATGTTCATATCATTAGTGAAAACATTTGGTTTTATTCTGTTCTATTTAGATGTAAGAATTAAATCATACAGGGTTATACTCTAGAGCAGTGTTTCCCAAGTGGTGAGTTGCAACTGCTGAGAGTGATCAGGGTAGGCAAGGCATTTTATTACAATTCTAAATAAAAGAAAAGAAAGTTTCCAGAATAACTTTGGGATGGCCTTCATGGTTTGTGGTCAAATGTAGCAGTAGTATAGATTTTTAAATTTTATTTTTAATAGTAAACATAATGAGGTTGTGAAAATCTGATTTAGAATAAGGAGTTATCAAACTGACAGTAAACACCATGCGCAAGTCTGAAACACAGTGGGCCAAGTTTTGTAAAAACGTATACTGGTTTGACTCCAAAGACTATGGCCTAGTGTATTAAACTTTAGAACAGCTACCTATTTTAAATGTGTTATTCTTCTCTATCTGTATATTATACATTCTTGGGACTATTTAAAATACCATGTGAGAATCCATGCTACTTTTTTTCCTTTTTCTCTCAAGGGGGCAATTTCAAAAGATTTAGGTATATTAAACCCCTAGTTTGTTCTTTTTAAATTCGCACTTCAAACTGTTTTATTTCAGACAGTGCTTTGGATTTTGAAATTCTGTCTGCAAGTCCTACACAGCCAGCTTGGTGTGATTCTAAACACCTACAACTTGAGGGATGAGGCAGAGAATCTGAAAGCACAAAGTGACTGAGGAAGAACTGTGGACTCCTTTCTGAAAAGTGTCATTTGAGAGGGCCCTAACCTCCCAGCACATCCTATATTTGTAGTGAAGGAGGAGGATAAGGCAGGGAAAGAAACCAAAATCCTAAATCTAAAATTCGGGTGGAATTTTAAAAATCTACTGAGTGAATATTAAGTCATTACTGGTTAGGCAGTGAACTAGTTTCAAAATGATTTTAAACTTGTTTTGACTAAGTTATGCCCTATTCATACTGGCTTCACAATTGTGAGAAGAAACTAGTTTTAAAAATTGTTTTCCCAACATGGAGGAAAAACAGTATAGACTCAGCTCATATTTGTTTCTATTTCAACATTTAGACAAACAATACCTGTTCTAGGCTCTAGACACCCTACCAAGTAGCTGAATGCACAAACATAATAAAACTAAGAATTGTTATTCACAAAAACCTCCTGGGGGTGGGGTGGGGGGAACAGATTCTCTACCCCCACTTCAAAAAAAGTCCACATAATTAACCATATCCCTTCAAACTGAAACTCTCCCCAGATGTCTGCCAAAACATCATGCCTAACCCTAACCCCAAAGTAGTTGGTTATTCTGAACCAAAAGGGGGCACTCTCATGCAGTATGTTCTGCAAACAACTCTCTCTCTTAGGGACTGTCTAGGCTAGGAAATACAGGACTAAGGCCTTGGCTATACTTGTGATTTACAGTGCAATAAAGGAACCCGGGCGCCCTAGCTCACTCCCCGTCCACACTGGCAAGGCACATAGAGCGCTCTGACTCCGCAGCTACAACGCTGCTGGTACTCAACCTTGGCGAGTGGAATAACGTTTGCTCTGCCCCCACTGGAGCACAGCAGCGCAAGTGTGAACGAGGTGTTGCATTACTGCACTGTGATCAGCCTCCGGAAACGTCCCATAATCCATCCCCTTAAGTCAAGTGGCCACTCTTGTCATTGTTGTGAAATCGGCTGCAGGAAGGCGGAAATGCCCATTCAAAGCTCCGTGAGTGAGAGAGAGGCGGGGGAGGTTGGTTCTGACACACCCCAAAAACCCACTCTCTCGCTCCCCACATACACACTCCCTGTCACACTCCATGCCCCTCCCCATTCGAAAAGCACATTGCAGTCACTTGCATGCCAGGATAGCTGCCCATAATGCATCGCTCCCAATGCCACTGCAAGTGCCACAAATGTGGCCATGCCAGTGCGCTTGAAGCTGTCAGTGTGGACAGACTGTAGCGCTTTCCCTACTGTGCTCTACAAAGGTGGGTTTAACTCACAGCACTCTACATCTGCAAGTGTAGCCATGCCCTAATACTTCACTTGTGCAGCTCCACCAGCAGAAGCTCTAGTGTAGATAGGGATGACAAGCACTGGCTTGCTCTCTTGCCTCCGCCATCACCCCCCAGAGATGGAACTGCAACAGTGGATAATTACAGGTCTGAATATACTATGGGAACTCCAATTCAAATGCCTCTACTGATCTTAGCTATGGCAGAATTGCATGGTGAGAGGCACAGGCTACACTTACCAGGGAATCAATGCATCGGTGGTTGATTTAGCAGGTCTTTACAGACCCGCTCAAATGACCGCAGATCGCTCTCCGGGGGAGTTGATGGCAGAGCATCTCCGGTCGACATTGTGTAGTGTGGACCCCACAGTAAGTAGATCTGAGCTACATCTATTTGAATTATGCTATTCACGTAACTCAAATTACGTAGCTTAGATTGAATTTCACCTGTAGTGTAGACAAGGCCTTAGGCAGGCAGGCCTCAAACTAACTAGCATCTTAAACTCCACCCAGAAACCCATAGGTAGCCAGTGCAGATTCTGGAGTACTGGTATTACATGTGCGTAGCAACATATACCACCTTCTTCAGCCTTCTAAATGAATACATTAATAGAGACTGAGAATCCTGATCTCCGTCTATATACACTGCAGACCTTCAGCTAGAAACATGGAGACTTCATTACGCATGTGTTCTGTTCAAGGATAATCAATATTCAGTGCCTGTGAACAAGTGATTTTAGTTTAGAAGTTATTTCTGAGGAACAGCTGTCCATTGCAATAAGAAATATTGTAGTGTAGAAAGGTACATTAATTTATTTGTATACAGATGCAGCTGATACACACACACAAATCAGTGATATTCTTTTTAATTTAGGTGGCTACAATTTTTCAGCAGCGGTTGCAGGAAAGTATGTTTTAATGGCTCATCTTTACTCCAATTTTTGAAAGCAAACACCTGTGCTAACATGCTACATATTGATTTTTTTCAAATTCTATATGTAGCATGTTAGCACAGGTGTCTGCTTATAAAAATTGGAATAGCCTTCCAAAGATAAAAATCCAGAGACCTTTTTTTTAGAACACATTACAAATGTGTTTTAAAAGATGCAATTTCTCAAGTCTGCTTATGATTTAAATTATTAATAGAATCCAGAGGCCCCAGTCAGAACTGGGTGCTGTGTAAACATAGAGGAAGAGACAATCCCTGCCCTGAAGAACTTACACTTATGACAAGACTGGGTAAGTGAGATACACAAGGCAAGAAAAGTCACATAGGCCCACTATATTATACTGGTTTAAAAAGGGTTTGCTTTTTTTGGCCCATACCTAATTATCATTAAAAAGCAACAGAGAGTCCTGTGGCACCTTTAAGACTAACAGATGCACTGGAGCATAAGCTTTCGTGGGTGAATACCCACTTCGTCAGACGCATGCGTATTCACCCACGAAAGCTTATGCTCCAATACATATGTTAGTCTTAAAGGTGCCACAGGACTCTGTTGCTTTTTACAGATCCAGACTAACACCGCTATCCCTCTGATAATTATCATTAGTTGGCCAATTTCTTATAGGCCAATCAGAAAAGTAAACAAAGTCACAGCAGTTTCATCAACTCTATAGCAATTATAATGATATCTAGCATCAATGTTCATGGTTCATTTTCAAGTCACTTTACACAGTCGTCAAAGGGTGAGTCAGTATCCTTATCCGTTTTACAGATGGGAAGAGAGTGGAGCAGGGTGTGAAAACAGCTTGCCCAATGTCACAAAGGGAGTAAATCAGCAAAAAATGTGTATAGAATCCAGGAGATCTGGCTGTCAGCCCTGCCTAAATTAGAGCATAATGCTTCAATGCGAATTTAGTCTCTCCTCCGTACGTGACAACAAGAAGTTTCCTGAGATTTGGGGGCATTTCTTTGGCAGCAGAACAGCTCGGGCGACACCGGAGGATGAACTGACTCCCACCCCACCCGCCTGCTCCCTACCCCGGCCCGGGCGAACACAGTGAGAGACTTCCGAGAGCCCCCACCCCTCGCGATAGGCTCGTGAGCCCCAAGGCAGCTGCTGAAACACCGCAGAGACAGAACGCTGCAGGACAAGGCTCCGCGCCCACGCCTTACCTAGGTAAATATCCCCGAAAGAGCCGCTCCCGATCTTCCGGCCCAGCCGGTATCGGTTCCCGACTCTCAGCTCCATGGCAGCGGCCCAGTTCGGCTGCTCTGCCCGCCCAAGTCGGCTTCACGGATGCCAGTTCAGAGCCCGACAACTCCTGTGACCATCGCAGCCCCCGGTCCCGCCGCTCGAAACCAGTGAGGCGAGCGGGCGGCGCCGCTCCGGGTCGGATGGACGCGGATTCCCCAGGGTCCCGGATCGCCTCAGCGTCTCCGGGCCCGAGCCGCCATACTGTGTGACCTCACTTCCCTAGTAACGGGAGAGGGGCGGGGCTCACTTGGTTGAAGGGCGGGGCCTGAGGTGGTTTCTTGGAGGGAGCGTGCTACCATGGAACGTGGGTCTCTAGTGTTGGAGGCCGTGGAGTGACCCGGAATCAGCCCCCACATCGGAGCCCGGACCGCAGCCCCGTCCAGGTTTGCGGCCCCAAACCCCGGCCTCAGGGCTAACGTAAAGGCAGGGCCGGCTTTAGGAAGTGCGGGGCCCAATTCGAACATTTTCGGCGGGACCCCGGCAGGGATGACTAACATAAACAAAACAAAACAAAAAAACCTGTAAAAAAAAGCCCTTTCATTTCTTCCATGTATTATTCACTTTCCATAACTATATAAATAATACAATGATATATTATGTACATTGCATCATATATGCTGTTGATCAGTTATTAATGAGCTCCGTTTCACATGCGCGGGTCCCCGCCATTCCCGGGGGAAGGGGTGCACATGTCTGGGTCCCAGCTGTTCCCTGCCCACCTCATTGAAGCAGGTGTGCAGGGTTACTGCCCTGGGAACTGCAGGGCACCAGTGGACATGGGGCTGGCTGGAGGCAGGGCAGAGGCTGACTGGAGGTAGGGTCTGGCTGCAGGCAGGGCAAGGAGTGCGGGGCTGGCTGGAGACAGGGATGTGTGGGGTAGGCTGGCTGGCTTCAGGCAGGGCCACAGGGGGGTGCGGCATGGGTTGTCAGGGCTGGAGACAGAGGAGTGCGGGACTGGCTGGCTTCAGGCAGGGGTGTGTGGCAGGGGTTGGCTGGAAACAGGGCAGGGGGTGCAGGGCTGGTGCGGGCAGGAGTGTGTGTGGGGCTGGCTGGCTTCGGGCAGGGCCGCAGGGGGGTGCGGCAGGGGTTGGCTGGAGACAGGGCAGGGGGTGCGGGGTTGGCTGCAGGCAGGGCGGGGGGGCGGGGCTGGTGCGGGCAGGACAGGGGGTACAGGGCTGGTGCGGACAGGATAGGGGGTGCAGGGCTAGTGTGGGCAGGGGGTGCAGCAGGGCTGGCTGCGGCCAGGGCAGGGGGTGCGGGGCTGCATAGAGGAAGCGCTAGCCTGGCTACAGAAACTAAAAACCACGTGGACCCTCGGTGCCAGTCAAAGGCCCCTAGGCTCTAGATCTCTCAGACCTGCCCCCATTCAGGCTTCTACAGAAGCACCCTTCATCCCCTCCTGCTCTGCACACAACCTTCATCTAAAAGGATAGAATTCTCCAGAAATGCTACACACAAAATTTTGCAAACATACTGCGTGCTACACAGAAACTCCATCAATGTCTACCAGACAGAACTAGGATGATTTTTGTGCGTAGCAACATCCCAAAAAGATGAGGAAAAAATGGCAGCAGGTATAAATTGCTACCAGATGTGGCATGTACTAAAGTGCAAGTAGAACTGGAAAAAGTACAGAGACAGTAACTAAAATGATTGGGGTATGGAACAGCTTCCTTATGAGGATTGATTAAAAAGACTGGGACTGTTTAGCTTGGAAATGAGACTGAGGGGGCATATGATAGCGGTTTATAAAATCATGCATGGTTGGGAGAAAATGAATAAGGAAGTGTTATTTACTCCTTCACACAACACATGAACTTGGGGTCACCCAATTAAAATGCTTTACAAACATTGTTTTCAGTCCTATGAAAACTTAAGCTTTAAAAAAATAATGCTATTGATTCCAGACTCATTTGGAGGTACATTTTATTTATATAATCAGCTCAAAGATAGGTGCCTTCAGGAATGAATGATACAAGAATGGAGTTTCCTTTCCTTTAGATATCTAAGTCCATACATAATATTTTCCTATAACCTTAAGTAATGCATGTGGGAAATATTATGCAGGTCAACACTCTGGGTTATGGTTTGCATGCTGTTTGATTTCAGTGGGGCCGTGGTTTCACGCCTACCGATGAGCATCTTGGTGTGTAGGGCTTGTGCCCTCTTGGGCTAGGTGGGGTGTCACAGTGAAAGTCTGAATTTGCAGCAAATGGCACCATGCTAGTACATGTTAACCAAAATACGCAACCGACAAGACTAGTTGCATTCCCAAAACTGAGTGAAATCCAAAAAATAAACACCATGTAAATGACAAAAAACAATGTTTCCAAGTTTATAGTTTTAATAATCTAGAAATACTTCCAGAGTGGATTGATTTAAATCAAAGTGATTTAAATTAGCAATCAGGAAAATGTGTTAGATAATAGATTTTAATCATGTTTTGCATTTGTACTTTTTAGTTATTTTCCTACAGAAAGTTTGTCTCGTTGCTAACCATTATAACACATTGATTTGCAACTATATATGGAGTTTTTACACTAAACTTGGTATTTCTTTTTGCTAACCAGGAGGTTACACTGTAGCTGTACACATTTATTTAAGCAGTTACATAACTTAATTTATATTTATTCAGATTCTTAATTTTTACATTTTTCTTATAAAATGATGAATGATACATTTCTTATTTATTACATGATTAATTTTTTACTTGTCATTTGTGTAAAGCTCTATTTGGATGGAAATTCAAATGCAATTTAAAATGCACAAAAACAGCATTTAAAATGTATTATTAAATAAAACTACCTTAAAAGTACTGGATACATAATTATCAAAACATGTTTGGATTTTAAAACTAATTGATTTATTACATTATTAAATAAAGGAGATAATGGAAAGGCTGGCCAATTCAGGCAATCAGAACAGCAGAGCAGACCAATTTGTGAACATCCCTATGCAGATGTGTCCCTTGTATGTAAACACCTGAATAAAGATAGTGAGTATTTAAGGATGGGGGTGTATTCGGTGTGTGTGTGGAAGCTTAGGGTTAGGGTTGGGTTTAGCGTTAGGGTTTAGGGTTAAGGGTAGGGGTTAGGGTCAGGGTGAGTGTGAGAGTCGGGTCAGGTAGGGTTAGGGTAAGGCTTTAGGGTTCGGGTTAGGGTTAGGGTAGAGTTAGAGTAAGGTTAGGGGTAGGGGTTAGGTTAGGGTTAGGGTTAGGGGGTTAGGGTTAGGGTTAGGGTTAGGGTAGGGTTGGGTTAGGTTTAGGGTTAGGCTAGGTTAGGGGGTAGGGTCAAGCTCAGGGTTAGGGTTAAGGTTGGGTTAGGGGTTAGGGTTAGGGGGTCAGGGGAGGGTGAGGGGTTAGGGATGGGAGGGTGAGGGTGAGGTTAGGGTTTAGGGTTAGGGGCAGGGTTTAGGGTTGGGGTAGGGTTACGTTAGGGGATAGGTTGGGGTACGGTGAGGGTCAGGGGTTAGGGTTTAGGATTAGGGTTTAGGGTTACGGTGAGGGGTTCGGTTAAGGTTAGGGTTCAGGGTCGGGTGGGGTTAGGGTTTAGGGGTGAGGGTGCGAGTTAGGGTTAGGGGTCAGGGTCAGGGTTTAGGGCAAGGGTGGGGGTGAGGGTATAGGATCGGGAGTCAGGGTCAGGGTTTAGGGTGAGGATAGGGTTAGGGTTGGGGTTAGGGTTCAGGGGTTAGGGTTGGGTTAGGGTTAGGGCAAAGGTTGGGTTAGGGGTAGGGTTGGGGTTTAGGGGTAGGGTTAGGGCTAGGGTCAGGTTAGGGTTAGGGT